>NW_027287063.1:3780034-4084366 GCF_022747635.1 Hetaerina americana | reverse complement strand
AAATAAAAATAAATTGAAAAATAAACGCATATAATAAACATGATAATTAAAGTAAATGAATGAATAATAATAATAAAATATATAGATTGTTGTCATTGTTGGCAATCTACTGGTTAAGGTAGTTTTTGGGTGGATATCACCTTCTAAAGGCGGAGACTTGTGGTTGCGGCCATTGGTGTCTCTCTCCATTGCCGTTATGTTCAGTTCGTTGTAGGTTGTTGCTCTCTTAGTAATAGTTATATCATCTATAACTACCTAATAAATATTTTGTTTCTCCTCACAAAACACAATCCAGCAACCTAGTCTACATCAGGTCCCTTTTCATGTTCGTATACTTCCTCTCTCCCTTCATCCCGTCCAAAATCCCTATCCTGTTCGTGCCATTTCCTCGTTGCCTAGCATTCTCCCCTCTATCACAGTCTTCAACATCCCACCATCGATCAATACGCCCTTCGTCCATTTTTCCTGCCTCCGTAGGGTTTCTCCCAACAAACCCCTCTCTTCGCCCACCATACCAAGTACTTCCTCATTTGTTTTCTTTTCGGTCCATTTCACCTTCTCCATCCTTCTCCACACCCACATTTCAAAGCCTCCAGAGTACGTCCATCCTCCTGCTTCAATGACCACGTTTCCGCGCCGTACATAGCCCCGCCCATATCAAAGTTTTTACGAGTCTTTTCTTACATCCTTACTCAACGTCCCTGTCATCAACTCCCTCCTCCTTGTGAAAGCCTCTTTGTCTAGCGCAATTCTTCTCCTTACATAAATATAAAATATAAAAAAATTTGGATGAAATGACAACAATAGTCATTAGATAAAGTAAAATGATTAAATATAAAAACAAGAGCACATAATGGATTATATATGAATTTATAATATTATTATAAATATAATAACATGAAGCATGATAGACTTGAAAATTGAGCCAATGATATACAATACGTTTACGTTTATATTATTATATACACGTCAATTTGGTTAATAAAATGTGCACATGCATAAAATGGACTAACGCGCGATGACTATCAATCATATGTACACATAATGGCGTTTAATACTAAAAGGATAAAGCATATCCCTGTTACACTGAGTCTATCAATGTTTTCTGTGTCGGTGTGTATAAATACATACACGTATATTTATACACATATAAGGAAAAGGGATGGGAACGCATATAAAAGGCGAGCACAGAAATGGTGGGGATCCATTCATGTGTTCTTATGCCTTTTCCTTGTATTAATTTCCATGGGATGAATATGCATTCGCCATTGGCGGATTTTCGTGTTTGAATACGTGTGTATATTAATATATAATATGCACAATATAATTAAAAAATGTATATATACATATATATATATAATATATAGTATCTTATCACGATAAACAAATTAATGAATCCGAAGGGACGTCATAAACCATAAACACTTAACTCTGTTTATGGTTTTATGCCGCTCTATCCCTGGTCCACCGCGACCGCATACTACCGCGTATGGATGCGGTAGTCCAGGGGTAGAAACTTTGGACTACTGACCCTGACTACAGGGGCCCGGGTTCGATCCCCAGGCAAGGCACTCTGGGCACCTGCAGCTCCACCCAAGCTATGTGATTTTTCGGGTACTAGACCTTCCTGGGAAACCATAACCGGCACAGGGAAAGGAACTGGCCCCCCTACCCTGATGTGTGAATTTCACACGCCGTATTGGGCTTAGTACTGGGTGATCTCTACCATCACGTACTAAACCGACTTTGGGTTGATTACTGTGTTTATGGTTATATATATATATATATTATATATATATATATATATATATATATATATATATATATATATATATATATATATATATATATATATATATATATATATATATATATATATATATATATATATAATATATATATATATATATATATATATATAATATATATATATATATAATATATATATATATACATATACTTGTTTATTAACACAGTACTCTTGTCTCGCTCCTTGTACGTCTAGCTCCCCAGCAGCCTAAAGCGGAGTGGTGTGTAGGCAGGCGCCTTAATGTGCGGGGCGCGGGGCAGCTGCGTTACTCAAGGGGGCAGAGGGACAAGGCGGACAAGGAAACGAGACAAGAGTAAGGATTTGAGAAAGAGAGAGTTATGGAATTATTACAAGCACAGAATTAAACAATATATGTTAATATGTCTATCCATGACACTTACCTTAGGAGGTTTATTTCTTGGGCATCCTCTTACCCGGGAGAAGATGCTTGATTCTTCTTTCAATGTTGACTTCCCTGAAGGTCGTCTCTCCTCACCCGCTCCGGGAGGAAGCGTCTGTCACAGCAGCAGCACCTTGGGGGATGTTCTCGGCTCCAATCCCCTTCCTCCACATGGGTCGCTGCTAGAAGAGTGACGTGGGGGGGGAGGTTGCCTATTTCCGTGTGGCGGGGAGGTTTTTGTCCTCCGGCCCCAGGGGGAGAGGGGGTGGGGCGGGGGGGCTTGCCGCGTGGGGGCCCTCGACGACCGCATGGTGGCACTCGGAGAAGAGCATTTGACGACCGCGCGGGCACATTCGGGCGCCGCAGTTGCTCTCTTGCAAGAGCCCATATACGAGGGTAGACTGAAAAGTAATGCACGCATGCTTGTAGACCACGAACAAAAACAAATAGCAAGATCCGGCAAAAAGTATATTCCTTCAGTTTCAAAATCATATATTTACTTTTCAGCATAGTCACCGTTAAGGCGAACACATTTCTCCCAACGTTTAACAAGTTTTTTTATTTGGTAACTGGAAAACCTTTCCGACTTTTTTCGAATCCAGGAATGGACACCTGCCTTCACCTCATCATCCGAGGTGTAATGATTGGCCTTGAGGTGTCTCTTGAGTTGAGGACAAAAATCGGGGGAATAAGGAGGGTGTGGAATTGGTTGGAATTTCAGGTTTCGCAGAGCCTCTCCAGTTGCGGGGTGTGCGGACGAGCGTTATAGTCATTTTCCTAGATTATTGGCGCCAGGATGCTGCCTTTAACGCGACACACTTCTTCCTTGGATATTCCAATATGGTTTGCGATACGCTTTTGAATGTTTCACCGGATATTTTGAATCAAATCTTCGACGAGTTTGCTCTGTTTATCGTCTGTGGCAGTCATCGGACGCCCACTGCGTGTTTCATCAACAGTTATGGCTTTTCAAGGCTCGCAACCACATAATTTTACTACCCATAAATTTACAGTAGACCTATCAACAGCATCGTCACCATAAGCAGCCTTTAAACGACGCTGAATCTCAGTAGGAGTCACTTTTTCATCAGCTAAAAATTCGATAAACCATGCTGTTTGACTCGCGTTGACACGGCACTAGAACACGTCTCTATACTTCCGCTTCTCAAAATACACCGGATGAATGTAACGACCTCAAACCCGCGGATGCGTGTTGGGGGGGAATGTTACTTCCACACGCCACCAGGAGTGCTTCTGAAGGTCATTTTGTTTGTGGTCTACAAGTATGTGTGCATTCGTTTTCTGCCCACCCTCGTATTTTAAATAATTGGGAATTTAAATTCCCGCTTCGTCTTTGTTCGTATTGTCGCCCATTGTCGTCTTGTTTACTGTGTTCGCATTGCAGCTATTTTTTGATGACAACAAACGCACCACGCTCGCTTATGATTGCATGCAGCTCGATAGGAATAACGATAGTTTACCCCAAACTGTTTCTCCTAAATGGGTTTGTGCGCCTAAATGTTACTCTGGTGACCGCCGCCATGGATGTGCAGAGGTGAGAGTGGCACCCGCTGCGTCACGAAATTCGCCGCCGGTCTTTGGAACACAAGATGGCGCTGCCACATTAGCAGGTAATCCATGTCGCTTGACGAAAGTTTTGCTGCACATAGTCCTCCACTTTCCGCCGCATATTGAGATTCCACCCATTTTCAATACACGCAAGGGATTGGTGAAAAATTAATGAATTTGGCAGTGCATAACTTGCATATACCAACACCTTTACAACATATAACAAATCTCACGCATTATTTTTCATATATTCAATGAGTGCATGCGCGTGATAGCCGTGGGATAGAGCGATGGCATACTGACCGAAGGGACAGGGTTCGATTCCAACCCATGCCTCTCTGGGCCAGCCTCGGCTCCACCTAAGCTGCGTGATCTTTCGGGTACCAGATCTTCCTGGGAAACCATAACCATTGGACCTGGGAACCACAGTTGGAAGGAACTGGCCCCACAACCATGATGTGTGAATTTTACTCGCTGTCGGGCTTAGTACTGGGTAAACTCTACCATCACCCATACCACACTGAATAGTAGCAGAAATGACGAAAAATGTTAGACAAGTCATATAAATTGCATAAACGATTGAAAATCCGCCCTCTTTCGAATACCAACTCATGGTTCGTGTTTTTTAGGCCGCGATTGCAGGAATTAATGAACGAGAAGGAACTGCTCCTGTCGAAGAAAGCTGGAGAAGGTGTCGCCGCGTGGTGTGTTCCAGGCGCACTCCTACGCATGACGTTGTAGACTTGATGAGGGCGACTCTCCCATCCGGAAATGCAAATGAGACTCGAGGTGTCTCTTTCTGAAAGTTAGAGCCGACTTACAAGCTCTTCCCTAATACAATCCTTGGCGCAACACACAACTTTGGAGTTCGCATGCAGTGTAATGTGGGCAAGTCAAAATTATTGCACCGTTTATTACGATCAGCACTCACTGTTATGCGAAAATAAGAAGTACTGGTCAAAGTTGCGCGTGTCATTGATTAAATGGGTACCTAGCCATCCTGGGAACCGAAGGTTGAATGACAAGCAGCCTTCATAATAATATCACTCTTATAAGGTGTTAATGTTGGTAATCGCGCGAGGTGAGGTGCGAACTACGCCGTGGATTACTCGGAATTCTTCAGTCGCCCTCCATGCCACCAGCATTTCCTTGCCTCCAGCTCGCCTCATCCCACTCAGGCGTCGGTACTTCCTCTGACGTCGTCCACGCATTGTTTTTATAATGGCAGCACTTTTGATTTGTTCAGATTTATTGTCTCTCTTATACACTTCTCGCTGCGTCATTATGTTCACGACATTGACTCCGTAGTCACTATTAAGATACGTTTATTTGCCGACGATGCGGTGGTTCACCGTGATATCCGTGATCCCGAGGACACAGCAGCTTTTTCAGTTGACCTTAATGCTACACAACACTGATGCAACACTTGGGATTTATAATCAAAAATAAAAAAGTGCGAAATGATAATTTTTTGGAAAAAGAACAATTCCTTCCCGAACGCCTACTGCATCGGGAACACCGAAATGGAATGTGTGGACTCGATTAAATACTTAGGCGTTACCCTCACTCACGATCTCTCCTGGGCGAAACATATACACTAGGAATATGTAAACAGCCTAACAAAACATTAAGATTTATGAGAAGAATGCTTGGTAAATGTGATGAAAAGGTCAAAGAGAAATTTCATATGTTGTTGGTTAGGCAACATTTAGAATAAGCAGCTAATATATGGGATCCTCGCGAATGTGGATTGATTGCGGAATTAGATCGCATTCAGCGTAGAGGAGTTAGATTTGCAAGACGTTGTTGTGATAAACTTAGTGGCGTATCCAAAATATTAGAGCAGTTACACTGGGAATCACTCTCGGAGCGAAGGTTAAATTACAAATTGAAGCTCTTGCATTAATTGTAAGGAGGTCTCTTTAGCAGTGATGTTGAAAATGTATTATTACCCCCCTCGTACTACAATGGGAGAGATCATTTCAATAAAATTAAAGAGATTAAGTGTAGAACAGGTAGATTTAAGATGTCATTTTTTACACGAACAATAGGGGATAATAATAACATTGTTCGACCGCGGTAGGGTATTATTATGGTAAAATTATTCTGGTGTGTATTCATTCCCTGCCACAAACCCTGGCAGTTGATCTTAGGGTATGTATGAATAAATATAAATCAATGTGCTCAGCAATAAAACCAACGACTCGGCCGACTGGCAATTGAGCGTTTGATCATTCGCAGATCTCACCACGCTGGCATTCCCTCCGAAGTGCCTCCGGTCTTCCCGATGTCTCCCTCGCGACCCCTCAATCCCCCCACCCATACTTCTGAGACATGATTCATGGATATATTCATGTACCCAGAGGTACTCATCCATCCCTTCAGTTTATCCCTATTTTCTGCCATGCAATCACTAGGTCTTCAGACTCTGCATTGTGTAATATCTTCTCAAAATGTGGACTTTTTTAAAGCACGCAACCTATAGAGGACAAATGATTCATCAAATCGACAACTACCCATGATTCCGCCCGTTAATGCTGCCATGCGTATGTTTATATTATCAGTCTTATAGGCACGCGTGAAGCCATATTAGCAATGAAGTATATACCTGTAGAATACAATCAGGATATATTTGCTGCTTCGTGGATATCAAGAAAGCATGAAATAGAGTTAATTGAATAGAAATAATAAATATAATGCAGAAAATAGGAATAGATTGGAGGGAAAGGAGGCTAAATCGCAACCTGTACATGTCTCAGACTGCTCAGGTGGGAGTGGAAAATGGAGAATCCGGATGGGCAGTGTAAGGAAGGGGTGTAAGGCAGGGTTGCCCATTATCACCGTTGCTGTTCAACCTGTATGCAGAGGAAATTATTAAAAGAGGCATGGGAAGAACTGGAGGTAGGAATGAAAGTGGGCGGGGAATTCGTAAAATCAGTTAGGTTTGCTGATGACCAAGCTCTAGTCTGTCAGTCAGCCAGCAATGTAAGCATTGCCGAGAGCATTGTGACCAGATATGGGATGATAATCATTGCTGGAGACGAAATTAATGTGGTTCTTGAGACACAGGAAGGATAAACATTTAGATAAGGGGGGAGGCATTAACTTGAGAAAGTCGAACAATCCCCTTATTACGTAGGTTTTTAGATGCGAGCAATCTTGTTCGGTAAAGAAGTATTGTCATAGAGATTTATTGGCAGCCTGTACATGTCTCAGACAACTCAGGTGCGAGGGAGTATGGAAATAATATTATACTATTACTACTACTATACAAATAATAATAATAATTGGTATTCCATTATCATTTATACTACTATTGTATATCATGAAAATCATAGCCCTATGGTAAATTTTGAAAATTGTCTCCAATTGTATATTCTTATTGATTTTCTGTATTTCTGTTGTATACCAAAAATGTACATACACGCATGATGAAGATTATACTGCTATTGTATATGAAGAAGATTATTTGTAAATGTATTTTTTATTGCATTGATATGTAGTAATTTAATACGAAATATTTTACGCATGTAAAATTTCTTAGCTGTAAAAAAAGGAATAATCAGGAGTTGGTGATTGGCACCTTGGGTAATGGTGTTCAGACTTTCCTATGCAGTGCATCACGGCCCCGAAACTTGGTTGCTGAGGCCATTGGATAATCGTGGACGGGAGGCTTGTGAGGTGGAGAAGACTGAGATAGGTGGAGAAGTGCGTGGGAAAGAAAACAGTCGTGGTGGGAGAGAGGGTTGTCGGGAGAAGGAGGCACCAAATTGGGACGGAGGAGGGCGCTCTGATCGGCCTGTCGGGGGCTGGGGTGGAGGGCAAGCGACGCTGAGGGGAGGAAGGGAGTGGTTGGACGGAGTGAAGAGAGGCGTGTGTAGTTGAAGAATGGTGAACTATGCAAGCTTTCAAGATATTCTCTAAGTATATGGGATTCTCGCGAAGTTGGATTAATTGCCGAATTGGATCGAAATTGGAAGGGAGAGGAGATAGATTTGTAAAACGCTGTTATGATAAACTTAGTAGCGTATCCAAAATATTAGAGCAGCTATGCTGGGAATCAATTGATGGAGCGAAGGCTAAATTACAGATTACATCTCTTGCATAAATTGTAAGAAATTGATTTTGAAAATATATTATTACCTTAATCGTACAGCGGCAGGAGAGATCATGCTAATAAAATTAGAGAGATTTAGTGTAGAACAGATAGATTTTTGACGTCATTTTTCCCACGAACGATAAGGAATCAGAATAACATTGTCCGACAGCGGCAGGGTCATATTCGGCTCAAAACTAGTGCGGACTGTATCCACTCCCTGCCAAACACCGTGGCGGTGGGTTTCATGGTGGGTATAAATAAATAACTAAAATAAATAAAAAATTTGAGGGTTATAATGGGAAGAGTTCACCCCAGCCGTACTCTTATACCTAATTTTGAAAATACATTTGTATTGAGAACAGAAATGTTCTCTAAGTACTGCGTTGAATGATAAAGATGACTAGTGTCGTGTTGGATAGGCCAGTCTCTCTTCCTGATTCACTCACTTTGCCCTTGCCACTTGCACACTGATTGCGCCTCCATCGCATATTCACTCCTCTTCCATCTCCTTTTCCTTTTCTTCCATCTACTCCCTTCCTGCCCCTGCAGGGCACCCTGGTCTCGAGGGTCTCTCGCATGAGGTTCATCTGTGGCCACCCCCAGCTCGCGCCAACTATTTACTCTTTCCTCCCGTCCATTCTTGACACGTGACCCAGTGGCGCATCGAGCCTCTTACCCGCCCATTGCCGGAGAACCCACCTTCCTCCCGTGACATCCTTATTACCCAATGGCCTCACCTATGTTGCTGCTTTACGCTTTTGAATGCACGTTTTTACGCACTCCCCCTGACTTCCCACCGGCAGCCCTTTCGCCGCCATGTTCAACCTCATTTCGCGAGAAATCCGTCGAGATTTTTTGCATTTGCACCCATTATGCAATCTCTCCTGCCACTCATTCCCACCGTCGCCAAAATAAATTCTGGGCTCCGAGTAATCTCCTAGTCGGCAATTCTGCATCGCCGTCGCGGAGAAGAGCGCGCACGCCTCGATCTCCGAAAACTTCACGACTCCAGCGACTCCTCCACGCATCCGCGCCCACCGCGTGCGTCGATAAACAAAAGGTGGAACTGAAATTCATCATGGCGACAAGGCGCACGCGGGGAACGAAAGGTGAGCCAAGCGATTGTTGCATTGGCCCACGTGTATCGTGGACGTGGAGTGGAGTGGGGTCGGGGGATGGGCGTGTGGGAGGGTGGGATTGGGGGAGGGTTTCACTGCATGTCACGTTCGAAGAATGTCTTAAGAATGCTGTGGTTTGCGGTCGACGTATCCACACACTCGCCGCAGGGATAGAAGGCACGACAAGGAGAACAGTCGGCGAGGAGAAAGGTTAAAGAGGGAACCACTTCATTATGCCCCAATGCAATATGGAGATAGTCGTCCCTCTGTCTTCGAAGCTAGAAGATAGGTTTTAACCAAACCTGGCGACCAATACAATTCGGAATATTGATAATTCCGTGGTGATCAGCGATCGAACAAATAAGCAGTTGTTTATTACTAGGTAGCAGTCGACCCTTCCAAAACAGGACGAAGTATATCCTGAAAATTGATATCCATAATCTTGGTGTTTTGTGGACATTTAACTTCAAGTACAGTTTAGCGCAAGTTTTGCTGTCCACATAAACCATTCGTGTGATTAACTATGCCTTCGGGGAGGGCCCTATATGAGTGATGCTCAAATTAATGCCTGATATCGAAGCTTTATAGTTGGCTGCGAATCCGTAGAAAGTGATCCACGTTCTGAAAGACCATCATCCAAAAACACCGAGCACCCGAAAAAGCCAATTCTCGCGTGCGAGCTGCAATCGACGATTGACAGTGCGACAGTCAGAAGGAGATTTAGGGATTCCGAAACCTAGTGCATCTGAGATTTTCACGGAAGATGTCGGCATGAAAATTGTGGCTGCAAAATTCATTCCACAACTCCCGTCACAAAAGCAGGAAGAATTTCGTGCTGCAGTTACAGGGGACTTGCTCAAAGCCGCAAAAAATGACCCAGGGATTCTAAAAAAGGTCATAATTGGAGATAACTCATGGATCTTTGTCTGTGACCCTGAAACAAAAGCCCAGTCTTATCAAATGAAATAGCATGGGTCTCCACGACCGAAGAAGGCACGGCAAGGTCGAAAAAACGTCAAGATCATGTTGAACGTGTCGTTTTCGAGCACGAATGTGTGGTCCATCAAGGGTACGCTCCTCCAGGTCAAACAGTAAATAATATACGAGGGTAGGCTGAAAATTAATGCACACATGCTTGTAGACCACAAACAAAATGGCCTTCTGAAGCACTCCTGGTGGCATGTGGAAGTAACATTCCCCTCCACACGCATGCGGAGGCTTGAGGCCTTTACATTCACCCAGTGTATTTTGAGAAGCGGAAGCAGATTCGAGAGGTTTAACTCGCGTTGACATGGCACCAAAACACGTCTCCATATTTCCGCTTCTCAAAATACACTGGATGAATGTAACGACCTCAAGCCTCCGAATGCGTGTGGAGGGGAATGTTACTTCCACATGCCACCAGGAGTGCTCCAAAAGGCCATTTTGTTTGTGGTCTACAAGCATGTGTGCATTAGTTTTCAGCCTACCCTCGTACCACTTGAATATAAATGAGTCAAAAAGGCAAATTTAGCATAAAGAAACATTGGAGTATCGCAGCGATTGACCCTTCCTTTGCCCACGTGAGAACACCGCGAGCGTTTTCGTGGGCGACGGGGTGTAGACGAGACCCCCCTGGGGAGGGGAGGGGCCTAGGACCACTGCAAACGCACGCACCCCTCACGAACATCGACCCATTGCCTTTCCCTCCCCAATCGACGGGCCACTGGCTGGGTGGGGGGGGGGCACCGAACGAAGCCCTGCCCGTGCCCTTAGAGGGGCTTCGGCGCCCCGAAAGGATTGCCGACCGACCCCGCTGCATGAGGGAGCGGCAGTCGCTGTCGGAAGCTGGTCGAAAGTAATCCTCTTCTGCATCACGTGCTGCGAATAAATGGTCGTCGAGGTACATTTCGCTCCGATTGGAGTGACCATAGGCTAAGAGGCGCGCCAGAGAGGGACGGTGGCGGTGGCAGACGTTCAGGATGACGGTCGCCCCGCGTGGGATGAGGGGGAGGGATGGAGAGGAAAGCGCAATGATACCTGAAAGGACCAAGAAAACCTTGTCAGAAAATCACAAAAAACGGATGGAAAAGAACGCCAGTTCCAAACTGAAAGGGAGGATTATTTAAGCGTTTCGTGTGGTCAGTTTTCTTATATTGCACAGAAGCGTGGATAGTAACCAAGGGCATAGAATTGAATCGAATCTCTAGACGTGTGTTCCAGGGGAACTTCGACATTGAAACGGACAGGTGTCATTCAAAATGGAGGAGCTAACGGAGGGGGAGGGAAGGAGAGGGGAATGGGGGGTCGGGAAGGCGAAGGGGGAGGGGGGGGCACAAGATGAATGGAGCGGGTCCACGCGATGGACCATTGCAGCATGAGCAGGAAGCGTGAGGCGGAGAGAACAGAGAGGAGACCATCAAGTGCAATGACGCCAGAAATATTACTTCATTTATTTTCTATTTCATCGAAGCATCTCAAAAAGGGAGCGTTCTACACTCACTGGAAGTAACTTTTAACTGAGAGAGAAATAAACATAAGAATCCACAGAAAATGTTTAAATTTACCACACTGGTTTTGAAGCTAGCTTTCTCATTGATCATGAAGTGCAACGTAAAATTTAAAAATGTAAAGGGAAGATGAATAATTCAAATGGTATTCAAGAGCTCTCTCTCCGATGAGGAATGCTGACAACATTTTGATTCGCATAATTTATTGTGAAAACATTTTGTTTTATTTCACATAGTTAGCAAAATGTGTAAATTATGCTTGGTACAAGTTTTATTAATTTGATTCAAGCATTGGTGTAGCCGTTGCATTTGGATCCATGTTGACTTCGCGTACGAGGGGGGGGCAGCAAGCGACGCTGGATCGGAATATACAGTGTTGTATACCTGTAGCTTTCCCGCAAGCAAATCGTCCGTCGAAAACTATTAAATGCTACAGACGGCATTCTCATGTGTGGCATTACCCATATTAACAGCTAGAAGGTTGCGTAAAACGTTTAAAGAGAGGATGCCTTTAATTTTTGAAAGAAAGGTTGACCCTGAGTTCCAGTCACTGCTCTTACGAGGAAAACAATCGCACCGCTGCTGTCATTGCGAGATAAGATCGTGGAATAACATTGAAAGCAGTATAAGAAATATTGAACATTTCATTTGGAGCAAGTGACACGCTTATATCAGAAAATTAAATCCTGAGACGCGGGATGTGTTTGTGAATATCGATTTCCGAGGATTCAACATTATATTGTGAAAATATAAGTGAATCCTATTTCTATTCCTTGCAATAGGCCTGGCAATTCCCCTTTTTATTTTTTCTAATGTAAATGAACACCTACGTGGAAAGCATTCATCATTATTAGAAGCAAGTGTGGACGAATTGGGCACGATTCGAATTTCATTGCCGGCCGATGATGCAATGCTGGAGAAAAATCAATGAAACGTTAACACGTACTCATTTTCCCATACATCAAACTACACGTATTCACTATACCATTCATCAAACTACCCCTACTCATTATACCATACATCAAACTACCCCTAACCATTACACTATACATCTAACTACGAGTACTATACCATACATTAAACTACACGTATTCATTATACAATACATCAAACTAAACCTACTCATTATACCACACATCTAACTACATGTATTCATTATTCAATATATCATACCACACGTACTTATTATACCACACATTATTATGTTGCTTATTAGTTGTACAACTAATAAGCAACAATATCTTCATTTCGACAGCTGCCATCCACCTCACACAAAGCGCTCTATCCCATTCTCACTCTCTATCCGTGGCTTCCGTCTCTGCAACAACACCCCCTCCCAACAGAAATTCTTGGACCAGCTGCATGAATCTCTCAGGAAATGTGGGTACCCTGAAAAACTACTAAATAGTAAAATCCTCAAACCGTCAACCCAATACACTCCCCTCCCCAAACCAAACCGCCCAAAATGCCCTAATCTTATCACCACTTTCTTCCCGGGAACACACAAAATTAAACATTTAATCCGTGACCTCTTCCCAATTATCAATAACACTCAGTCCACATCACTTTTATTCCCACACTGTCCCTCTGTTTCGCTTAAACGCCCGTCGAACTTGCGAGACATCTTCAAGTCCACAAATCCAACTGCAAGCACCCCCGTCTCTCCCCCGCCGCTATCTGCACCATGCAACCGCCCACGCTGCAAATGCTGTCATCTTTTACGACCCTTCCCCTCACTCAGTACCAACTCTTAACCACTCGCCACCTGTACCTCAAAAAATATTATATATCGCCTTTCCTGTAATTTCTGCCCTGCCTTATACGTGGGCGAATGCACGACCGCACTTTCCCTCCGCATGAATAACCACCGATATTCCACCAAATCTCCCACCTTTCTTAATTATCCCATCCCTACTCACACTGCTCCCCACAATCAATCTTTGGACGACTGCTTCTCCGTTTCGGTGATTGAAATCCTTCCCAAATCTGCGAGTATAATAGAGGTGAGAACCCGCGAGATGGCGCATATCTGGGTGGCCCAATCATTTAAGCCGCCCGGGCTGAACCAAGCCCACTGAATGCATCATATGGCTGCCTACATATCCCCCCCACCCCCTTGTTCATTTCCTATTGGTCCCCTACCTCCCCTTCCCCCACCTCTCCCCCGCACATGTCCTCTCCGCTCTCCCCCGAGAACGCCATTCTGAAGACGACAGCCGAGCTGTCGAAACGTCAAATAACAAATTGTGAGTGTCCTTTCTTTGTGTCTCTATATTCTAAAAATCTACATCTGTGTTTTTATATATATGTGCGTCGCCGAAGAGCGTTCCATATCGAAGATATTTTTATATATATGTATGTATGTATGTATATGTATATATATATATATATATATATATATATATATATATATATATATATATATATATATATATATATATATATATATATATGTATGTATACTTTTTTCTTTTCGATGTGCAAACCTGTACTAAATGAATTTATGTCTGTCTATATGTATTTATGTGTAAATATGATTGTAAATATAAGTTTAACGCCTAATATAATTTGTATACGACGATGGGTTAAATGGAAGAAGGGACCATTAGGTCTCAATTTCGCCCAAATAAAGACCTCTATCTATCTTCATCCGTCCGTCTATCTTTCAAAATTCGCCTTTGTAGATTATCTCGCTTTGAACTATTACCGATCAACTTTGATCAATCAGACTGGGAATGATGCAGCTGCTTAAGAGGGCCGAGCGGGTTAGTCGCCTCACGCAGGCGGCCTCAGATTGAATGCACCTGAGGCCCACGTGCCCCTAGCACGTGGGCCACTTGGCAGCGCCCCGCATGGCGACACCGGCCGACCCTCTTCAACGCCTCAGCGCGTCAGCCGGCAAGCGCCGCTGACTCGCGACAGTTGAGCCGCGCTTCCCGTGCCCGTTCATTTCTCTGCGGCGCCGTGGACTGCGGCAGCGCCGGACGGCGGTGCGCTGTATCATTTCATGTCACTTCGAGCATAGAAATCTCTCGAATCCCACGCTGCTCAATGAGAAATAAAGAAGAAAGTTAACAATAAATAGAGTCTCCTCTAATAAGTGTTTCTCCGAGGCTTGGGGGGGGGGGGTGCGGTGGGTGGCCGGCTACTAGGGCGGATCGCCGCGGAGGAGGAGAACCTTCATGTTCACTGGCGCCACTGAGTCGCATTTCGCGGAAAATTAGTGCCTCAGTCCAAGTAGAATGACCCTCCTCGCATATCTGCAGGTGCATCTTCGTCGCGTAAGATGGCGGCGAAGCGCACGGGTGGTCCCAGACGTTGGTCGTCTTATCATCGTTGCGACCCTCTTTCGTCACCTCATTTGTATTTTTGCCATCGAGTCGGACGCAGCGAGCGGATGACGCGGGCGATGCGTCACCTACCAGTGCGGAAAAAGTGTTGCGGTTTGGATCTTGGAAGTCTTGATGGAAGTTTGAAGGGGGGCAGGTTCAAGTGGATTGAGAGGATGTGTGCATGGTATTTTATACTGCCCGCTGGTCACAAGTCTCGCGAAGGGAAAAGGATTGCGGACAACGGATAGCGCGAGTCCGGTCGGCAATTGGCGACTGAGAAACGCCAACGACTTCGACCTAAAGAGGTGAGCAAGGGTCATTCATTAAGAACGCCTTCAACTGCGAGGGTGCAAGGTCACGCGCAAGGCATTCTGCAGACCCTTGTATGTAAACTGCAGTGTCTACATTTCCCGGCCTGTATGGTGAGCCCCCTGTCCGACTCGTATGTCGCAGTCGCTTCTTCGGTGTACACACGCGGCAACTCCGCGACTTCGCGGACTATTTCAATGCTTCGTCCACCGAGGAGTCCTTTCCGCTAGAACATCACGTGAATCGCCGGAGACGCTTTGCCGTCGACACCGCCCATCCAAGGCGATGTCGACATTGTACACTCCCCTCGCCCTTAACCAAGGTCACCTTCCCCGAGTCAACAGCCTTTCCCTTGGATCACCCACCAGCTACTTAACCCCCCGCTGCGAGGGTATTCGACCCTCACTCGACCACTGATTTGCAATAAGCCTATACTTTGAAGTATTCTGCATTGTCGGGTTTCACCGCGTCGTTGTTTGATTCAGACAACAGTTTCGCCGAAGTTGCATTCAACGTCTTCAGGTCGAAGATGAGTTTTGCCACCCTTATATAGGTGGTCCCTTCTAGTGGCTGCTCGCTGATTGGTCCGTTCCCGGAGAACTCTCTTCCACGCGTTGTGGAGATGGTAGCCTTCATCTTTGTTAATGTTATCCGGGTTTTTTGCGATCTCAATTTCTTCTCTAATTAATCGTGGGTAGTATCTACTCTCCTTTGCGTTAACGTTTGCTTTTTGGAATGAGATCTCGTGACCAGGTTCACTCCATTGGTGTTCTGAAATGGCCGACAGGTGAAACTCCTTATTTGTTGTTGCCCGGAGGTGTTCCTTCATCCAAACTTTCATTGATCGGCATGTTTCCCTGATGTAGGCTTTCCCACATGAGCAGGGTACTTGGTAGACCCCTTCGTGTAGGTCTTTCGGAATTTGGTCCTTCGCTCCAGGGAGAGCGTCCGCTATTTTCTTGGTGCAGTTAAATCTTGTCACCACGTCATGTTTTTTTAGGACTCTGGCTATCTTCTCGGATGTTCCGGATACGTAGGGAATAGTAGCGTAGTAACAGAGATGAAGGCTACCATCTCCACAACACGTGGAAGAGAGTTCTCCGGGAACGGACCAATCAGCGAGCAGCCACTAGACGGGACCACCTATATAAGGGTGGCAAAATTCCGAGTCCCTCATCTTCGACCTAAAGACGCCGAATGTAACTTCGGCGAAACTGTTGTCTGAATCAAGCAACGTGGCGGTGAAACCCGACAATGCAGAATACTTCAAACCACCGCCGCGAAAACCTACGCAGCCAGCCTATACTTTCGCACACGTCTACATCTACATAATACCCCACAAGCCGCCGCAATGTTGTGTGGCGGGGGGTGTTAGGTCACCAACCGTAAAAAGGAACAATACCACATGCAAAGCATCAACGTGGAAAATTACACTCACAGCAGCGCAAACACTCATGCCAAAATCCCTTTATCCAACTCTCATGCAAACACATATACCGCAAAACAACAAACAACTCCACCCCAGGATGCAGCACGAAAGCCATCCTACAACACGCAAGCCAGAACCCAAAAAGCAAGAAATTGAAACATCACTACCACATGAAAATGCACCACGAAACACTCTACCCCCAAAGAGTCTCTAAAAGGCCGGGAATGCGACCCAACGTTGCAGGTAGCAGGAATTTGCCCCCGCGGAGAGGGACGAGGGATTGAAAGGGAGACTTAAAAATAGATGAACAGAACACGAATGAGGTCATTCGGAAAGAATGGGTTATGATAACAAAACACATAAGGTTAGTGGAAGAGCATGCATTTAAATACAACTAATTATTTTTTAGACGCTGAGGGTGGCAAGTGGAATTTTTGCTATCTATAATCTAGCAGTTGCTATCCCGTACTGTCCGTGGGAAGAAGGAGTCCTTGAGGCGGCTAGTTCTGGCATCTACTTCCCGAATTTCATATGCATGATCGAAGCGACCAATGTATGTAGGAGTACGAATAATTTGCGAGACCTCGGTGCTGAAACATGCGGATCTGAATTTATTTAATAATTTCAATCTTGCACTGAATCGTCTCTCTTATAATGATTCCCACCCCAACTCCATGATCATTTCGGTGACGCTTTGCGTTTTATCGTAAGAATTTTTACAAAACGGGCTGCCCGGCGTTGAACCTTCTCAATTTCCCGAATGAGGCCTTTTTCACTCGGATCCCACACGCTGCATGCGTATTCTAAATGAGGCCTTACAAGAGCGTGGTAACAACGTTCCTTGACCTTCGAGTCACTTTTGCCGGCAATGCGTCTAATAAATCCCAATTTTTTATATGCTTGCCCGCAGACTTTACGTATGTGAGTCCCCCAAGTTAAGTCTTTTGTGAATGTAACACCTAGGTATTTTACCGTATCAACTACTGCTAGGTCAACTCCAGCTAGTTTGTAAGCAAATCCGGTTGATCTTTTAAAGAAATTTACCACCGAACATTTATTATAATTTAGGTTCAATCCCCAGTTAGAACACCATTTAGTAATGCAATCTAAATCCTGCGCTAGAATAACGCGATCCTCATCCCCAGATATCTCCCGATAGATCACCGTGTCATCCGCGAACATCCTAATTTTACTTTTCACTTCGCGGTTCAAATCGTTAACAAATATCAAGAAAAGCAAAGGCCCGATTACACTTCCCTGAGGTACCCCCAACGTGACTCGAACGCTGCCGGAACTAGCGCCATCAAGGGCTACCCTCTGATCCCGCTCTGAAAGAAAATCTTTAACCCAATTTATGGCGCCCTTGTTTATACCCGCGACCTTTAATTTATGAATGAGTTTACCATGTGGAACCTTATCAAATGCCTTTTGAAAATCTAAGAAGGTCGCATCCACTTGCCTACCTCTCTCACCAGATAAAAATAAATCATACGTCAAATTCCAAAGAAACTGCGGGAGATGCCGCAACAGTAACTTTTAACGGAGTCATCCGCTAATGTGCATTTCAATGCAACAATTTCAGAGTGTAAAAATCATTCGCCTTGACTGGGATCCCAGTCAAGGCGAATGATTTTTACACTCTGAAATTGTTGCATTTAAATCATGTGTAAATCATCCTAATTGGGTTTCGCAGGAGCGGGTTTTCCTGAATCCGTGTTGATTGTCACTTAAAAAGTTGATGTTATCAAGGTGTCTCATTATTGAACTGACAATTATGTGCTCTAAGATTTTGCAACAGATAGAAGTGAGAGATAGAGGTCTGTAATTACTGGGATCCTCCCTGTCACCACTTTTAAAAATAGGCGTTATTTGCGCGGTTTTCCAAATATTAGGTACTTTGCACTCTGTGAGGGATTTGTTAAATATAAATTCAAGGTACGGGGCAATGTTAGGAGTTAGATGGTATATCACCCTAACTGGTATATTTTCGGGACCCGGGGATTTGTTGGGTTTAATCTCATTAAGCAATTTTAGAATTCCTTGTTGGTCCGCTGTTATTTTTTCCATGGGTGGAGTAAGTATTGTTTCTTGGAGATATGCGGTGGCAACATCGTTCGTGAAAACGCTCTGGAAGAATGAATTTACGATGCTAGCCTTACCCTCACTGTCAGTATGAATTGTATTTCTACAATCCCTTAAGCAAGCCGCGGTTTGTTTACTCCCATTTACTTCCCTAACATATGACCAGAAAGCTCTGGGGTCAGTGTCCAAGTACTCGCAAAGTACTTTGCATTTAAAGTCTAGTAAGGCGCTACGTAATTGTGTTTTGGTTTCAATTTTAGAGGATCTATACTTGTCCCATAATTGTTTATTCTCAGGGGATGATGTGTTCACACCTGCCCTCTTTACCCTAGAGTGTAGCATTCTCTGCTTTCGAAGGGCTTTTCTAACGTCTTTATTGTACCATCTGGGGTCGCGTTTTTCTTTAACGTATTGTATAGGGATGAAATCTATGATGCCTTTTTGCATGATATTGACAAATTCTGTCCAAGTTTCTTCCACGTTGGCATGCCTTAAGCGGATTTTGAACTCGGGTAGTGAAGAGTTTATTTGCTCGGCAAAAGTTTCAAAGTCTGCTCTATGGTAATTATAAATTTTTCGTTTTGGTTTAACAATCTTTTTCATTTCTATGTCTAAGGTGATTTTAACTGCATAATGGTCACTCAAGCCCTCATCAGTTGATACACTAATAATACGTTCAGGCGTGTTGGTAAGAAATAGATCCAATATGTTCTTTCCACGGGTGGGCATGCGTACTACTTGATGGAGGGAGTTTCTTTGAACCAATTTTATCATGGAATTGCAAGATTCGCGATCGCGGGTCCCAGATTTAACGATATTGTTGTCCCAATCTATACCAGGGAGGTTAAAGTCGCCACCAATTATTTTTATGCTGTTATTATATTTACCTGTAAAATTGTAAATTTGATCGTTGAGGGTATGAAGTGTTTTCAAATCTGAGTCTGGAGGTCTGTAGAAAGAGCATAAATTTATGCTGGGTTGATTTGTCCGTAGTAAGGTGCACCAAACACTTTCTATGTTATTATTAAACACTTCGAACTTACCCACATCGACCTTACCCACCTACTTGAGCTACTTGTACCTCGCGAGCGCATTTTCCACACCACTCGAGTTATAACAGTGTAAAACCTAGGCGTTAAAACATACATTAATTTTTAAAAAGTAATCGAGAATAGGATGGCTACCCGAAGGTCCTCCGTCCATTACTCGAAAGTAGCGGCGGAGACCGAGCTCTTAAGGGCCCGCGTCGCCGAGCTAGAGAGGATAGTGGCGGAGCTCTGCTCCAGGCTGACTGGGTATGCGGCCGCCTCGGGTCCGGGGGCTTGCCCCATTGCCTCCCGGACTGCAAGCAGCACCAGTTTGGTGTCCCGGGTGCAAATGCTAATATGTTGGTCTTGAAGGCCATGGTGGCCGGCCCTTCTCGCCCGGTGGCGACCCCTTCCCCTCGGCCAGAGGAGTGGAAGGTGGCGACCAAGAGGCGCGGAGCAGCGGCGAGGTGGATTCCGGGAGAGAAGGTGGCGGAGGCCGCCCCCATCCCTGTCAGCAACGGCTTCGCGGCGCTCTCCGAGGACGGCGTCGAGACGCCTGTTTGACCGAGACCCCCGATCCTCGACGTCTTCCATCCATAGGGGTTGTCACGCTGGGGGGGAATCTTATTGCTAGGGAGTTCCAACGTCCGGCGGTTGATGGCCCCATTGCGGGAGGGGTCGGATAGGGACGTGACGAACCAGAGGGTTTACCTCCTACCGTATGCCTGGGGGGTTAATTCCTAACGCCACGGCTGCAGTGGGGGCGGCGGTCCGGGGCACGAACTGCTCCATGCTGCGGTTGGTAGCCCATGTCGGCACCAACGATGCTTCCAGGTTAGGATCCGAAAAGATTTTGGGTGCCTTTAGGGACCTAAAATCGGAAGTGGATCGTGTGCGGGAGGCATCTGGTGTGGACTTACGGTTGTCCATATGCAGCATTGTCCCGCGGACTGACTTCGGTGCTTACGTTTGTAGTCGTATTGAGTCTCTAAACGGAAGGCTGTGGAAATTCTGTCAGGACCGGCCGAGTTCCGTCAGGGGGGCCGAGTTTGTGGACTTAAGACCTGTGCTCGGGTCTTGTCGCGCTCCCTTGAACCGCTCTGGGGTCCACTACACCCCTGAGGCGTCGGTCCGGGTGGCTCATAGGATCTTCGAGCACTGTAGATATTTTTTAGGCAAATGAGTAAGTTAGGTAGTGGAGTAAATTTAAATTTAAAGATAAATTTCCCTGATAACGATATTATAAAGTGTAGGTCAATTAGTGGGTCTCACAATACTAGGTTGCCTAAAGAAATTTCTCGAAGTACGTACAGTGCTAATGAGACAAAAGAAAGAATCACTTATCAGAATATGGACCGATCGTGTATTAAGACACCCAAAAGACTTATAAATAGCATCACCAGAAAGCAGACCGCAACGAACACAAAGAAGGTTCTAGACGAAGAAATAATTTCCGTAGTAGTAGTTAACTGCCGAAGTTTAAGAAATAAAATACCGTAATATCACCACCTCATTCAAAGCACAGAGTCAGATATAATTATAGGAACTGGAAGTTGGTTAACAGATGATATCGCAGAGAGCGAAATATTTCCCAAGTCCTTCACATTTTATAGAAACGACAGACAGAATAGAGCCGGAGGAGGAGTGTTTATCGCGGTTAAGAACTCTACCGTCAGTAGAGCTGAGTTATTTCCTGATAACTGTATAGAAAGTGTCTGGTGCTCAGTAAAAATACCCAGTGCGAAAAGAATATATGACTGTGCGTATTATAGACCACCCCATGCTGGCGTTAACTCAATGCTAGATCTAGAAAGGCAGATAAAAAGCTTTACATCCCACAACAATGAGCATAGACTAATAATCGGTGGCGATTTTAATGTTCCCACAGTAGATTGGGATTCGTACAGTTTTATAAATGGAGGTAAAGACAAGGATTTATGCGAGTCCCTCTTATTGACGTTCACCTCATATTCCCTACATCAATTAGTCACTTCACCAACAATGGGAAAGAACATTCTTGATCTATTAGCTACTCATATACCCGAAAGGGTCTTAAAGGTAGGAGTTATTGATGGAATCAGTGATCACAGGGCTGTAGACGCTAAATTTTCCCTAAGCGTAGAAAAAGTTAAAACAATCCTAAGAGAAAAATTTATTTATTCAATAAAGCTGACTATGATGGCTTAAAACCTGAGTTAAACTGTTCGTTTCTTAGATTTGACGAATTAAGCAAAACCAGGAGTGTCGAGGAAACCTGGAATAATTTTCTTGCGATAACACGTTCAGCAATACAGAGATTCATACCTAGTAAATATATAAGAGAGAATAAGGAACCCCGTTGGTACAACTGTGAAGTTCGGAAATCACTAAGACGGCAAAGGGCGTGCCATGCCAGAATGAAAAACTGGGTTCAAGATTCCTCTCCTGATAAAATCAACGAAACCTTACAGAATTACAAAGCATCTAAGTCCACTGCCAAGAATGCCTTCTGGAAGGCGCTAGCGGAATTCAAAAGGAAAAAATTAGGTGAACATTTAAACGATAACCCAAAGATGTTTTGGTCCTACGTCAGGGAAGTGCAGGGAAAAAAGTCCACCGTAAACTCATTGAGCAACGAAAAAGGGTATAAAGTAACAAGTAGCTTAGATAAAGCCAATATATTAAACTCATTCTTCCATAGTGTTTTCAACAAATGCTCGCAGAATATACCAGAGAACCTTTCGAAAACATTTCTACAGCTAATGCATACCATCGACTTTTCCACCCGCGGAATAGAGTTACTCCTTAAAAACATCGACCCCAACAAACCTCCGGGACCTGATGAGATACCGGCTCGCGTGTATAAAGAACTGTCGTCTGAAATTGCTCCTTATCTTAATATAATATTTAAGAAATCATCAGCAGAAGAAAGCGTGCCAAGCGCTGTAAGATAGCTTCTATGACACCCATATTTAAAAATGGAGACCGGGAGGACCCCAGTAATTATGGGCCAATATCGCTCACCTCCATCTCCTGTAAGATTCTTGAGCACATTTTTAGTTCAATAATGAGGTACCTCGATAGCCAAGATTTATTGATTAATAACCAACACGGGTTCCGTAAAGGTAGATCCTGCGAAACTCAACTCGCACTCTTTGTTCATGGTATAATGCACTCCGGTGAAAGTAATATTCCAGTTGATGCGATAATCCTAGATTTTAAAAAAGCTTTTGATAAAGTCCCTCATTGCAAGTTACTCGCGAAGTTGGAAACTTATGGAATATACGGGAGTGTTACATGCTGGATTAGACAATTTCTTAAAAATCGTGTTCAAACAGTCGTCCTGGATGATGTATCATCCGATACTGTTAAGGTCACGTCGGGTGTACCACAGGGAAGTGTTATAGACCCCCTCTTGTTTCTTATTTACATAAATGACCTCAGCGCCGTGGTTAACAGCAGGCTCCGTCTTTTTCCTGACGATGCGGTGATTTATGGGAACATTCGAAGTCGCGAAGACAGAGTCACGTTAGCTAACGACCTAAATGCAATCCAGACTTGGTGCGATACATGGCAATTGGAATTAAATTTGGAAAAATGCGTAGTAATACATTTTTGGGAAAAGGGTAACACCCCCCCATTTAGTTACAAAGTGAAACAAACAAAAATCGCGAGGGTAGATTCCTTTAAATACTTGGGTGTAACAATTACTCACGATCTGTCCTGGGGAAAGCACATACGAGAAATATGCGGTCGTGCTAATAAAAAATTGGGATTTGTAAAGAGAGTGCTGGGTAAATGTGACGAAATAGTGAAGGAACGATGTTTTCTTGTCCTAGTCAGGCCCCACCTAGAGTAAGCTGCCAGTAAATGGGATCCTCAAGAGATAAATTTAATTTCGGAATTGGAACGAGTTCAGCCGAGGGGGGCTAGATTTGTCAAAAATTGTTATGACCGCAGTGACAGTAGCGTAACTACTTTGCTAGAAAATTTAGGCTGGGATTCCCTTACACAGCGGCGTTTAAAATATAGATTAAAATTATTAAAAACATTTAAAGATGGGCCATTTTCCGATGACATCAAGAACATAATACGAACCCCAACGTATTACGGGCGGAGGGATCACGAATATAAGATTAGAGAGATTGACTGCAAGACAGACAGATTTAAATGGTCATTTTTTCCAAGAACAATAAGAGACCAGAATTCTTGTAATCGAAATCTCCCAGGAGCCGGCTCGACATAATAGGTATTAGCCTACAAGATAGCGACTGCGCATGGTTTTACGATTATATTTACATATTTTTTTTGCAGGTTCCCCTTACCTTTCCCCATCCATTTGAAAAACCCTAACCCCCTCATCCCTTACCCTTTCCTCCTGGTGCTGCACCCCCTGCCACACACCTTTTTGGTGGCTTGCAGGGTATTAATGTAGATGTAGATGTAACTAAATTGGTCTTCTTGTCCTGTGTCTTCTGTCCTGCTGATGCCGGTTTTCCCTTGCAAGGGTTTCGTGGGATGACAACCGCAGAAGCCTTGCCTCCCCGCTGTCGGGCACGACACACGGCCGATTGGGCCGAGCCTCGTAGTTGCCAGGATTCAAAATCTCTGAATTGTCCATCATTTATATCTTGGTAATGATAATTGAGGTGGTTTCCCTTTGCCTTCCTCAATATTGTTTTTAACGTGACACCATCACTTACTGGCCGCCTCACTGGGGTCAGACGCTATTGCAGCCGCCTCACTGATGAACAGACGCTGCGTGGACTACCTTTCGTCTGGCTCCTAACCTTCGACCTATTTGGTGGCATGGGTGATCCTACCAGTAGCAATTGTTATTACTCCCGCCAGCACAACTCTAGGGGTCATCGGAACGCACAAGCCCTTCCACCACGTCAAGGTTGTAGTCCGGGGAGGGATTTAAATATATATATATATATATATATATATAAATATATATATATATAATTAATAAAATATGTCATACGTCGAGGGGTTCGAAGTAGTAGGTGATTTCGTCGACAATGTCGTCATATAAGCTGCGTTCCAGGTTCGTCGATAATTCCTTTCAATCGTGTAGTCAAATCCCTTTCCATTTGAACGAATGGCTTCTCCAGCCTGGCTCCAGTGGATGCAGAGCACTTTAAATACGAGTTCGCGCAATGAACACCCGGGTCCGACGCAGAGAGCACCAACTCCCTCCGCCTGCTCTCTCACGTGCCGAAATGTAAAGCAGTGGTGCATAAAAGAAAGGCCGCTTCGTCCCTCCCGCCGGAAAAACTCCGGGTCACCGTGGGAAGGGTGCCGCCCGGCGGAGGGGCGGCACGCGTCCTTCTCAAAGGGGCGGCTCTCCCCCTTCTCTCTGCCCCGCCGGGAGCGCGGCGGCGCCGTAAGTGTATTAAAGAGGGGGCAGAGGGGGAGTGGAGCCTCTGCTTCCCCCCGCGGCCGCAAGTGGATCTGGCATCGCTCCTGAACGGGAGGGGGAGGGGGGTATAGAGTGGGGCGCGGTGCCGGATCAATAAACTAGAGATGGAGGGAACGGCTGTGCGAATCAATCGGGCCCCTGTTGGGGGGGCCGCCGACGGACAAGAGGGGTACCTACCTCTCTCCCCGGCCTCGTGTGCGCTCATTTCATAATAGGTAAGTAAGCGGTGTTTGCGGGCACACCGAAGAGCTGTTATAATGGCGAGACCCTTCGAGAGGTCTCCTCTCGAAGGGTTTAACCTGGACCGCTGGCTTCAGTTAGATTATCTGCGTGTCCTTAAGACGGAGATTATTCGTGACATGGAGCGAAGGACCTACTCATTGAATATTGATATTATTCCATGGGATCAGTGAAGATTGCTATATTCACCAATTTCATGCAGAATTGAATGTTAAGAATCTATGCCGACCTTGATCGAAAACGTTGATTAGGATGCAAAAGTCGCTGCTAGGTTAACGAAAATCCACAAATTTACAAATATTTTTATTATTATAGGTAACCTACGGGTTAAAGTAGGCTTTGGATGCAACCAACGTACCAAACGATATAGCGACAATTCATTTGTCTCTCCGCGCAAAACACAACCTAATATTCAGCAGTACATTTAGCCCCCGTTGAATTCCGAATACTTCCTTCCTCCCCTCATCGAGCGCAACATCCCTATCCTATTCCTGCCCCTTCCTCGTTTGCTTGACATTCTCCCCTCAATCACAATCTTCAACGTCCCACTGCTAGTTTATATGCTCTGCAGCCATTATTCCTGCCTCCTAATGTCTTCTCCCCTCCCCTCCCTCTCACCATATCTAGCACTCTTTCCTTTCGTGAAGGATTCTCGGGTCTTCCACCGGGTTAATTTCAATGAGACGAAGGTACTTGCCCGCGCCGGTGGTTACTGGGACCGAATAGTCAAAGAATCAATTGAAATTAAAATGGCAGGACATAATTTCAATAGGGATTCCGGCTATTCCCTCAGCAATGCATGGAAACCGGTGCTAAACCAAGTAAAGAAAGGAAGGAACAGACCACAACTGCCCGGCGACCAATCAGGAGGTCCCCCCTCCTCGGGCCAATCACAGGTCACCTGAGGCGGGTATATAAGACGGCCAAATACGGACCTTTTTTCCTTCAGCTGGAGTGCCTCAAGGCACAGTCTTGTCTCCGCTGCTCTTTGCAGCCTACTGCTGGGACATGCCAACAGATGCCAAGAGGACTCGGGTCGTAACAACTGCCCAATATGCGGATGACACGGCCATCTGGGCGCCGGCACGGACCCCAGAATGGGCAATGGCACACCTCCAGAAACAAGCTAAAAAACTGGAAGAATGGTTCCGAAAGTGGCGACTAAGACCTAACCCCAAAAAATCCACCTTTATCATCTTTAGAAGTCACTCAGACCGAAGGATGGTGGGGCTGCGACAACCCTCACTTGGGCTCTGGCAGCAACGGATCCCGACGTCCAACTCCGTCAAATACCTGGGGGTCACTTTGGACAGACACCTTACATTTTATGCACACATCAGGGATGTATGGTCGAGATGCAGTCGTCGGAGTGGTCTACTGACAGCAGTCCGGGCGAGAGGGAAGGGGGTCTCTGCGGAGTGCGGCCTGCTCCTATACAAGGCCTTTGTTCGCCCTGTTATGGAATACGCCGCGCTAGCAATCCTTCCCTTCAACAACACTCATATGAACATATGGGCCGCCCTGGAAAGGAGAGTACTCAGACAGCTGCATCTTTTGCCACCCATGCATCCTAGTCCTGAAGTATATTTAATTTCTAATACTGAACCTATCCTTCACAGGTTATGCCGTCTCCGTGCTCGAGCTGCAAACCGAATTGCCACCTACAACGACGCACTCCTAGGGGAAATAATGCAGAGTGCCAGCGCAGTACTGGGGAAACGACCAAAGAAGAAACTAATTTCCCCAGCAAGAATAATAAGCGACCAACTACACCTGTATTACGAAGAGACACACCTACAACCTTATCGTCTTGGCAGCCTTCTACCAGTTCCCGAGAGTCTACGCCCCATCGAGGAGTACCCACTCTTCCGAAAGATAAAGAAACGAAGAAAACAACAAGGGTCTGAAGAAGAGCCGCAATTGCGAACAACAGAATAGTGATAAAAGTGCCAGTGAAAAGTGTGTTTTGTGTGAAGAGATTTGTGTGTTTTTAAAAAACAAAGACAATTATTTATTTATTTATTTATATATTTTATATTCATATATTTATTTATTTATTTATCTGTTCCAATGGACTTCAATTGTTATTGGACTTATTTATGGCGGCCTGCGAAGGGTTTTTCGGGTTTCCCCTTCGCCTAGGGTAAATGCCAGGCCAATGCTACCCCGCGAAATGATACATGCAATAGCTGAACAAAAGACATTATAAAACAGCTTTTAGACCCTGAAGAGGCGCACAGCCTAAAACAGGGCTTCCTGTTTGTTGTACACTGTTATTTACCGTTATTTATTTATTGTTACCTGTTATCTGTTATATGATTGCTTATAAATGTTTTGTACAACAAACCTGGATAAATAAACAACTTTTGAATTGAAATGAAATGAATTGAATTGGAATGGCAGCCATCAACCCTGAAGACGATGCACGAGTCGGGCATCGAAACGTCGGCCAATATGGAACCCTTGACCCGGTGGAAGACCCGAGAATCCTTCGCGAATCAAATACGCCGGGAAAGCACCAGATCTTACTCTTTCCTTTGTTTTCCTTTCTGTCTACTTCACCTTTTCCATCCTTCTCCACACCCACATTCCAAAAGCCTCCAATTCACGCCTATCATCCTGCTTCAATGACCATGCTTCCGCGCCGCATCACCACATGACCACGCTCCACATCAAGAGTTTGAGCAAACCTTTTCTTATCATTCTTACCCCACGCCCCTGTCCACAATTCCCCCATCCTCGAGGCATTTTCTTTTCCTAACGCAATTCTTTCCTTAATTTATCTCCTACTTTGACCATTTTGGTGCATAACACTTCCAAGATACGTAAACTGTTCCGCCTGCTCTAGTTTTTGCCTGCCTATTTTAACGTTTAATTTAGCCTTTGTCCTTCTGGAAAACCGCATAACACTTGTTTTAGTCATACTTATTCTAATACCATATCTATCGCATTGAATTACCAATTCCTCAGCAATGCTTGCAAACCATTGGCTGACTGGCTCGCTACAGCTTGATCACCTACAAACCCAACTGATTTTATGAATTCCCTTTTCATTCCTACCTCCAGTTCTTCCCATGTCTCTTTGACCACTTCCTCCAATATGTACGTTGAACAGCACAGGTGGTAATTGACAACCCTGCCTCACACCTCTCCCTCTTATACTGCCCATCCGGACTATCGGTCCCCACCAATCCTTATTTTCTGCAATATATTAATTAGTTTTTCTCAATTCACTCTATCAAATGCCATTTCGAAATCTAGGAAACAGGCGAACACGTCCTGATTGTACTCAATATTCCTCTCTCTTATTGATACTACGAATCAGCCCATATGGTCTCTTCTTTCCAGGTTTTCCCAAACCTTTTAGTAGTTCAGCAGGAATGTTGTTTACCCCCACGGCCTGATTTAGTTTCATCTCCCTTAATGCCCTTTCTATCTCATCGTCGAGTAAATCTGGACCTAAGCTATCTTTACCTACGCCATGTTCCTTTTCTATGTCTAACTTTGTTGGCCTAAGTTCTTTATCATACAGTTCCTTCCGTCTCCCTCGAATCTTCTCTGGTTCCACTAATGCTTTTCCTGACTTATCTTTCATCGTTATCACACATTTTCTCTTCTTATTTCCTGACAGTATTTTAACCTTCCTGTAAAGAGCAACAATGTTACCCTTCCTTTATAAAATGTCCATGTCCTCGCACTGCGTCTCGCACTACGATTGACCCTTTCACATTAACCCTGAATTGTCTCTTTCACTGCAAATTCACTTCTTCCATCTCTGGCCCCACCAGCAACACTCTAAGCAAGGCCATGTCACTCCACAACCCCAAATTCACCATTCATGTACATACCAAGCCCACTAACCACCAGCAATGCCTACATTTAACCACCCAATTCCCGATTTTCCGTTTCTCTCTCAATCCGCGGACATCAGATTTGCAACTTCACCGCCTTGCTCACCAAATACCTTCACAACGCATTCCACAAACGTCGGCGAAACCCAGAAAACCTCCTTGCTAAAGAAAATCCACCGCCCTACCCTGCCTCACACACCGCCGAGGCATTTTTAAAGCTTGGAAATAATAAAAAGTCTCTGGGGGCCGAATCTAGTCAATTATGGTGGATATATTAATAATTCAAGCACGAATTCCGCGATTTTATCATCCCAGCTTTTTCCTTGATTTCATTGCTCAATCGGCGCAACAACGACGCATTGTACTCTTCATTCATACCTCGTCCTTATTTTCAAGTAATTGACATACATGATTCTGCGTGGATTCCAAAAAACCGTGGCCTTCACCTTGTCAGAAAATTTCACCGTCTTCACCTTCCCCGGAACCGGATCACTTTTTAGACTGTTTCGACTGCTCCTTTGCATCTAGAGTGTCCTCTACAGTTATGCATCGGCTTAGAAACTCATCAGGATTGCGACGTAAAAGTGGCGAACCCGCATCCGAAAGGACCACACCAATGCAATTATCCTCCAGCGAGAACAGACGCGGCACCCATCTTGCAGACATTTTTTTCACATCCAATTTTTCGTGCCAAATGGAAAACCCTGTATCTTATGGTATGCTTGTGGCCTCAACTATTTCGCGAACCCTGATTTGTCTATCACTCAAAACCATATCGTGGATTTTGTCTATCATTTTGGAGGAAGTTCCTTCCGCCGGACGCCCCGAAAGATGTTCATCATTTGTGAATGTACGGCCACGTTTAAACTCTTTTACCTAATTGTAAACAGTTGCAAACACAGAAGGATATATGGGCCACGAACTTCATCCAAACTCTGGTTTCATCTCTATCTGTGTTAAGCCTTGTAAATAGAAGTGTTTAATCAGCGCACGAAACTCATTTTTTCCATTTTTCTAAATAAACAAAAGTTTGTTGCTTCGATCGGCTATGAGAATGAAACCACGCGATGCATAAAACGGAAATTTTAACAGCAGTCTAGTGAGAGAAGAGGCTTTCTTGAAGAAAACCTTTTCCGATACTACGAGCGATATCTCTAAGAATTTATAAGGAATTATTGAACGACCCACGTAATCCCTTCTCGCACGAAACAGTGAAAATATTTTAAAAGCCTCTCCATTATAGGGATGAGGATGAGAATCAATATTAATAAAACAAAGGTCATGCGATTTTCTAGAAAGAAAAAGGCCAAGCTTAACATTAAAATATAAGGGCAAAACCTAGAGCAGGTAGAACAGTTTACGTATCCCGGTAGTGTTTTGGACCAACGCGGTCAAAGTAGTAGGGACGTAAGGAGAAGAATTGCGCAAGGCAAAGAGGCTTTCACAAGGAGGGAGTTGATGACGGGGACGTTGAGTAAGGATGTTAAGAAAAGACTCGTAAAAACTTTGATAAGGAGCGTAGCTATGTACGGCGCGGAAACGTGGTCATTGAAGCAGGAGGATAGACGTAGACTGGAGGCTTTTGAATTGTGTTTGGAGAAGAATGGAGAAGGTGAAATGGACCGAGAGGAAAACAAATGAGGGAGTACTTGGTATGGTGGGCGAAGAGAGGGGTTTGTTGGGAGCAATCCTATGGAAGCAGAAAAATGGATTCAGATTGTTTTCATTGGCAGTGGAATGCTGACGGCAGTAATAGAGGGGAGAATGCTAGGCAAACGAGGAAAGGGCAGGAACAGGATAGGGATGTTGGATGGGATGAAAGAAAGAAGGAAGTATACAGTGATGAAGAAGGACTTGATGCAGACTAGGTTGCTGGATTGTGTTTTGTTGGGTGTCACAAATTATTGAGTCAATCCAAAAATCTACCCTAACGGTAGACTACTTAATAATAATAATCAAAATGTTTACGTGCAATGAAGGGGCGTCCATTGAGGCGTCGACACTTTGGGGACAGTGGCCAAGCCAGAGCATGCCCTTTCCAAGAAGAAACGAAAAATTAAAGGATACGGGGAGCCAAAGAGCTACTTTGGACTTATTTCTTAAGGAGAAAAGAAGAAAAGGAAAGAGCAAAGGGACACGGATAAAGTTGAAGGGATGATTGCTGCCATAATAATACAAGTACTCGCCCACCTCGGCTCAAAAAAATTCCTTGACTCAAATGAGATATAAAGAAATCTGTAGGTATAGTATCGTTGGCCACGCTAGATGAAGGGCTTTGCACTAAGCTTGTTTTGCCATAGAGCACACAAGAAAATTCTTGGTCAACTGGTTATCATTGGTACCAACTGGTAGAAGGAGATTTCATTGGCTCAAGGTATGGATCATAGTGCCACGGAAGCACTAGATGTTCATGCCAAAAACCTTAAAGGTTCAGATGGCACAAGGGGATCAGTTGAGGAGGAATCGAGCCGCCATATTGCGTCCACTCCGAAACGGCTTGTGTTGGAGCGGGCACCATTTTTAGATTGGGGAAGCGAATTCTCGGTCTTTCACCTCTCCTCGGGGCGAGTTCTGCTTGCTCTTCGAAAATCGTTAGAAGTAGTTGAAGGATGGTCAAGAAACGTAAAATGATAAAATGTGCAAAATATATTTGCATTTATTCACAGAATGCCATGTGAAGCTTTATGAAAGGCATCAGAAAAATATAACTAAATTTTATAATGCGCCGTGCAAATACAGATAATTTGCGAAGGAGGGATGACTGCATTAACATTTCAAACATGGCCAAAATAATGTTTTCTCATTTCCCTAGTAATATAACGGTCTTAAAAGCGCTCTCGATTTTTAAAAAAAGGCTGATTCAGACTATAAAAATAATATATTTAACACATCCCAATTAATACATGCGACAAAAATCCGCCGGCATCGCCTGGCCTGCCAATTTATGCCCGAAATGTGTTGTGCATCCTATATTTGAAAGTGAATACGTCGTACTTGGTAGTATTGATGGGATTCTTATGGGAAATTATTTTTTCTACATTTATTAAGCGGAGTTAATTTTTTAAGCGAATAAAACCAGTTGATTTGGAGGGGGAACGGAGAGCGAACAATCATTTGAACACTCAACCGGAAGACATATTTAATGCGTTCATAATGACAAAATAAAGTAAGGAAAGAAATGAATTCGGAAGTCGTGGCAATAAAATATCAGTAATGGTATCATCGTTCCTTTCTTAGTCCTATGTGGTCTGCATTTCCCGCCATTTCGGTGTTATTAAGCAAACTCTAGGACCACGAAATTTTGGCAAGTCGCTGGCCCATACTTCGTTCAATTATCATCGGCCTACCCAATTTAATTCCGAAAAACTTAATCCACCATACTTCTACGTACACGCATATTTATCTGAATCCTATCAGAAAAGTTGTAATTTCTAAGCTCAGTGAATTTCAATCAGAAGGGCATTCAATGTGTATCCCTCGTATGGATACTCAAGTTACAACCTCAAAACAGAATGATGTGATGCTGTCGAAGGGAACTCAGTTGATTATTCTCAATGTATGCTGATCCGGAGGGCAAGGGTCATTCTAGATTCGATTCCGTGCGTCGTTCATTTAAAATGGATTTTAATGAAGTGCGGTTTTTTCAATACTTCAAAGCTTGACAATTCTTTTCTATTCTTTATGTTGTTGGATTAAACAAAATTCAACAGGTTATACGTGGAGCGTATCTAACTTTCTTAACATTCGTACTTGACCCTATCATCTCGAGTGTCCAAACATTTCCAAGGACGAAGAAGCAGGATGAAGGCTGCTGCTTCACTGATCGCTGCTTCTGCCAAGCACGTTCTGATATTCATGGAGAACTCGTCGAGAAGCAGAAAGCAGCGAGAAAGAGGGAAACCGTTTATGAGCCGGGGTTGGCGTTAACAATTCAATGCAGCTTTCACTGAAAACAGACTCCTTTTCAACACCATCAGTTCTCCATACTATTTCCGGACGGGGCTGGTGGCCCAGTTACTACATGGGTCGACAGTTTGTTCATATACTTAGTTGCAGTGATAGTTGTTTTGAATAGAGCCGAGAGATATTGTCACCAATTTTCAAATAAGAGAAGGAAAAAGTTTGCATATAATCAGCTCAAGTAACTTGTTATTAATGATACAAGGGGTAGCAATATTTAAATAAAATTGTCAATTTGAATGTTCAGAATGATAAATAATAATCCAAAAGTTAAAGAAGCATAATATGTTATAGTACGTTTTATGAAAATTATACAGTGAACACAAAAAAGGTTATTTATAAAATATAAATTATATATATATATATATATATATATATATCCCTCCCCGGACTACAACCTTGACGTGGTGGAAGGGCTTGTGCGTTCCGATGACCCCTAGAGCTGTGCTGGCGGGAGTAATAATTATTGCTCCTGGTAGGGTCACCCATGCCAGATAGGTCGAAGGTTAGGAGCCAGACGAAAGGTAGTCCACGCAGCGTCTGTTCCTCAGTGAGGCGGCTGCAATGGCGTCTGACCCCAGTGGGGCGGCCAGTAAGTGATGGTGTCACGTTAAAAACACTATTGAGGAAGGCAACGGGAAACCACCTCAATTATCATTCCCTAGAAAAATATGATGGACAATAGAGATAATTTGAGACATAGAGCAGGTAACGGATAGAATACTACTAGTGGAGATAAAAGCAGAACCGACGAACTTAGTTATTATTCAGGTATACATGCCACCGAGCAACCATAAGGAAGAAGAGGTCGATAAGATATACGATCAGTTAGAGGACATGATCGCGTGTGTTCCTGCAGGGAAACATTTGATAGTGATGGGGGATTGGAATGCGACGGTAGGCGAAGGAAGAGATGGTGATGAGGTGGGCGACTACGGTTTAGGCACGAGGAATGACCGCGGGGAGAAAGCAGTTGAGTTCTGCAGGAGACAGGGGTTAGTCATCACCAACACTTGGTTTAGACACCACAAAAGACGCAGGTATACATGGAATATGCCAGGTGACTCAGGAAGATATCAGCTAGATTATATCCTGGTTAGACACAGGTTTAGGAATAGTGTGATAAATTCCCACAGCTTTCCGGGAGCGGATGCGGACTCAGACCACAACTTAGTTGTTATGAAATGTAGCGTACGTTTCAAAAAGATAAGGCAGGGGCGGCGAGTTAGAAAATGGAATGTAGAAGCATTAAATGGGTTGAAAAGGAAGGAATACAAACAGGCGGTAGAGAAAATCATGGAGGATGGTAAAGGGCTTATTACTATCGAAGAAAAATGGGAAATGATCAAAAAATGGTTGTCTAAAGCCGCAAAAGACACTATTGGAACCGTTAACGCTAAAAGGACTAGGAAACCATGGATCACGGATGAGATGATTACAAAGATGGATGAGCGGCGAAAATGGAAGAATATAAATACAGAATTAGGCAAAATGAAGTACAAAGAATTGAACAATAAATTGAGGCGGGCAACAAATAAGGCAAAAGACGCATGGTGGAAGACGCAGTGCGAGGATATGGAAAGTCTCCAGAGGAAGGGTGAAATCGGTGCGCTGTATAGCAAAGTTAAATCGTTATCGGGAAGTAAGAAAGGAAGAGCTATGCTAATAGTTAGAGATAAGGCGGGTAAGGTAATAGTTGACGCAGGAAAGATCCAAGAGAGATGGAAGGAGTATATAGAAGAACTGTATAGTAAAGAACTCAGACCAACACAGTTAGACATTGAAAAAGAAAATGACGTAGAGGAAGACAGCTTAGGTCCAGGCATACTAGACAATGAGATAGAAAGGGCATTAAGGGAGATGAAACTAAATAAGGCCGTGGGGGTAGATAACATTCCCGTGGAACTTTTAAAATGCTTAGGAAAATGTGGGAGGAAGAGGCTATATGGGCTGATCCGTAGCATTTATGAGGAGGGAATCTGGCCGGAAGACTTTGTGAGAGCAGTTTTAGTTCCGATTCCGAAAAAGGTAAAGGCCACGTCATGTGAGGACTATAGGACAATTAGTTTGATATCCCACGCAGCTAAAGTTGTTCTCAGGATCATAAACAAAAGGATAGAGAGTAGGGCAAATGATTACTTAGGGGATGATCAGTTTGGGTTTAGGAAGGGGAGAGGTACGCGTGATGCCATTGCAGTAATGAGATTATTAATCGAGAGGAATATAGAACACAACCAGGAGGTATTTGCCTGTTTCGTAGATTTCGAAAAAGCGTTTGATAGAGTGAGTTGGGGAAAACTAATGAGTATATTGCGGAAAATAGGAATAGATTGGAGGGAAAGGAGGCTAATCCGCAACCTGTACATGTCTCAGACTGCTCAGGTGCGGGTGGGAAACGGGGAGACCGTTTGGGCAGTGTTAGGAAGAGGTGTAAGGCAGGGTTGCCCATTATCACCATTGCTGTTCAACCTGTATGCAGAGGAAATGATCAAAGAGGCATGGGAAGAACTAGAGGTAGGAATGAAAGTGGGCGGGGAATCCGTAAAATCAGTTAGGTTTGCTAATGACCAAGCTTTAGTTTGTCAGTCAGCCAAGGGGCTGCAAGCATTGCTGAGTGAATTGGAAATTCAGTGCGACAGGTATGGGATGAGAATCAATATTAATAAAACGACGGTAATGCGATTTTCTAGAAAGGAAAAGGCTAAGCTAAACATTAAAATAGGAGGGCAAAAACTAGAGCAGGTAGAACAGTTTACGTATCTCGGAAGTGTTTTGGACCAACACGGTCAAAGTAGTAGGGATGTAAGGAGAAGAATTGCGCTAGGCAAAGAGGCTTTCACGAGGAGGAGGGAGTTGATGACGGGGACTTTGAGTAAGGATGTTAAGAAAAGACTCGTAAAAACTTTGATATGGAGCGTAGCTATGTACGGCGCGGAAACGTGGTCATTGAAGCAGGAGGATAGACGTAGACTGGAGGCTTTTGAAATGTGGGTGTGGAGAAGAATGGAGAAGGTGAAATGGACAGAGAAGAAAACAAATGAGGAAGTACTTGGTATGGTGGGCGAAGAGAGGGGTTTGTTGGGAGCAATCCTATGGAGGCAGGAAAAGTGGATGAAGGGGGTGTTGACCGGCAGTGGGATGTTGAAGACTGTGATAGAGGGTAGAATGTTGGGCAAAAGAGGAAAGGGAAGGAACAGGATAGGGATGTTGGACGGGATGAAGGGCGGAAGAAAGTACTCAGAGATGAAGAGGGACCTGGTGTAGAGTAGAATTTAGGGTTGTGTTTTGTTAGTAGTCACAAAATATTTGTTTGGTAGTTGTGTCCATCGAAAAACCTACCTTAACCGGTAGATTACCTAAAAAAAAAAAAATATATATATATATATATATATATATATATATATATATATATATATATATATATTCACTTCTATTTTAAAGTAAGGTAGGTGGTGATAGAGTTTAGAGTTTACCCAGTACTAAGCCCGGCGGCGCGTGAAATTCACACATCAGGGTTGGGGGTCTAGTTCCTTTCTATGTGCCGGTTACGGATTCCCAGGAATATGTGGTACCCGAAAAATTACATAGCTTCGTTGGAGCTGCAGGTGCCCAGAGGGCCTTACCCAGGATCGAACCCGGAGCCCTCCGGTCAGTAGTCAAACGCTCTACCCCTAGACTACCATAACCCCTATATATATACTATATATAAATATTATTATTATTATAAGATAATCTACCGGTTAAAGTAGGTTTTTTGTAGGACATCATTACTAATTAAATAATTTGTGACCCCTGCCAAAACACAACATCCTACTCTACATCAGGTCCCTCTTCAGATCTGAGTACTTTCTTCCTCCCTTCATCCCGTCCAACAACCCTATCCTGTTCCTTCACCTTCCTCGTTTGCCTAACAATTTCCCCTCAATTACAGTCTTCAACATCCCGCTGCCGTTCAAAACCCCCTTCATCCACTTTTCCTGCCTCCATAGGATTTCTCCCAACAAACTCCTCTCTTCGCCCACCATACCAAGTACTTCCTCATTTGTTTTCTTCTCTGTCCATTTCACCTTCTCCATTCTTCTCCACACCTACATTTCAAAAGCCTCCAGTCTCAGTCTATTCTCCTGCTTCAATGACCACGTTTCCGCGCCGTACATAGCTACGCTCCTTATCAAAGTTTTTACGAGTCTTTTCTTAACATCCTTACTCAACGTCCCCGTCATCAACTCCCTCCTCGTTGTGAAAGCCTCTTTGCCTTGCGCAATTCTTCTCCTTACGTCCCTACTACTTTGACCGTGTTGGTCCAAAACACTACCGAGATACGTAAACTGTTCTACCTGCTCTAGTTTTTGCCCTTATATTTTAATGTTAAGCTTGGCCTTTTTCTTTCTAGAGAATCGCATTACCTTTGTTTTATTAATATTGATTATCATCCCATACCTGTCACATTGAATTTCCAATTCACTAAGCAATGCGTGCAACCCTTTGGCTGACTGACACACTAAAGCTTGGTTTTCAGCACATCTAACTGATTTCACGGAATCATCGCCCACTTTCATTCCTATCACCAGTTATCCCCATGCCTCTTTGATCATATTCTCTGCATACAGGTTGAACAGCAATGGTGATAATGGACAACCCTGCCTTACACCTCTTCCTAACACTGCCCAAACGGACTCCCCGTTTCCCACCCGCACCTGAGCAGTCTGAGACATGTACAGGATGCGGATTAGCCTCCTTTCCCTCCAATCTATTCCTATTTTCCGCAATATACTCATTAGTTTTCCCCAACTCACTCTATCAAACGCTTTTTCGAAATCTACGAAACAGGCAAATACCTCCTGGTTATGTTCTATATTCCTCTCGATTAATAATCTCATTACTGCAATGGCATCACGCGTACCTCTCCCCTTCCTAAACCCAAAGTGGTCATCCCCTAAGTAATCATTTGCCCTACTCTCTTTTCTTTTGTTTATGATCCTAAGAACAACTTTAGCTGCGTGGTATATCAAACTTATTTTCCTGTAGTCCTCACATGACGTAGCCTTTACCTTTTTCGGAATAGGAACTAAAACTGATCTCACGAAGTCTTATGGCCAGATTTCTTCCTCATAGATACTACGGATCAGCCCATACTATATAGCCTCTTCCTCCCAAATTTTCCTAAACATTTCAATAGTTCCGCGGGAATGTTATCCACCCCCACAGCCTTATTTAGATTCATCTCCCTTAATTCCCTTTCTATCTCATCGTCTCGTATGCCTGGACCTAAGCTATCTTCCTCTACGTCATATTCTTTTTCAATGTTTAACTTCGTTGGTGGAAGTTCTTTACTACATAGTTCTTCTATATACTCCTTCCATCTCTCTAGGATCTTTCCTGTGCCCACTATTACCTTACCCGCCTTGTCTCTAACTGTTAGCATAGATCTCCCTTTCTTATTCCAGATAAAGATTTAACTTTGCTGTACAGCGTACCGATTTCACCCTTCCTCTGCAGACTTTCCACATCCTCGCACTGCGTCTTCCACCATGCTTCTTTTACTTTATTTGTTGCCTGCCCGGAATTTATTGTTTAACTCTTTGTACTTGCCTAGTTCTGTATTTACATTCTTCTATTTTCTCTGCTCATCCATCTTTGTAATCATCTCATCCGTGATCCACAGTTTCCTAGTCCTTTTAGCGTTAACGGTTCCAATAGTGTCTTTTGCGGCTTTAGACAACCCTTTCTTGAAACTTTCCCATTTTTCTTCGATAGTACTTAGCTCTTTACCATCCTCCATGATTTCCTCTACAGCCTGTGGGTACTCCTTGCTTTTCAATCCATTTAATGCTTCTACACTCTATTTTCTAACCCGCCGTCCCTGCCTTATCTTTTTGAAAAGGACGCAACATTCAATACAACTAAATTGTTGTCAGAGTTCGCATCCGCTCCCGGGAAGCTGTGCGAATTTATCACACTGTTCCTAAACCTGTGTCTAAGCACGATATAATTTAGCTGATACCTCTCTGAGTCACCTGGCATTTTCCATGTATACCTGCGACTTTTGTGGTGTCTAAACCAAGTGTTGGTGATGACTAAGCCCTGTCTCCTACAGAACTCAACTGCTTTCTCCCCGCGGTCATTCCTCATGCCTAAACCGTAGTCTCCCACCTCATCACCATCTCTTCCTTCGCCTACCGTCGCATTCCAATCCCCCATCACTATCATATGTTTCCCCCCGGGAGCACACGCCATTATGTCCTCTAACTGATCGTATATCCTATCAACCTCTTCTTCCCTATGGTTGCTCGGTGGCATGTATGCCTGTATAATAACGAAGTTCGTCGGTTCTGCTTTTATCTCTACTAGTAATAATCTATCCATTACCTGCTTTATGTTGACGACGCTTCTTCCTACCTCTTCATTTATTACAATGGCAACCCCTTCATTGGCTCCCGTCCCCGCCGCTGTACATTATTCTATAATTATCACCCCAGTAATCCTCGCTATCCTTCCATCTCACCTCGCATGGACCTAAAATATCTATATTTCCCCTTTCCATCTCTCGCTTAACATTCTCCAGTTTCCCTGTCCTCATCATTGTCCTAACATTCCACGTTCCTATTCTAACTAATTTGGTCTTCTTCTCTTGCGTCTTCTGTCCTGCTGCTGCTGGTTTTCCCTCGAAAGAGTTTCGTGGGATGACGACCGCGGAAGTCTTGCCTCCCCCGCTGTCGGGCACGACACACGGCCGATTGGGCCGAGCCCCGTAGTTGCCTGGACTCAAATCTCTGTATTGTCCATCATCTTATTTATCTTGGGAATGATAATTGAGGTGGTTTCCCATTGCCTTCCTAAATAGTGTTTTTAACGTGACACCAATGCGTACTGGCCGCCTCACTGGGGTCAGACGCAATGGCAGCCCCCTCACTGAGGAACAGACGCTGCGTGGACTTCCTTTCGTCTGGCTCCTAACCTTCAACCTATCTGGCATGGGTGACCCTAGCAGGAGCAATTACTATTACTCACGTCAGCACAGCTCTAGGGGTCATCGGAACGCACAAGCCCTTCCACCACGACAAGGTTGTAGTCCGGGGAGGGTGTGTATATATATATATATATATATATATATATATATATATATATATATATATATATATATATATATATAAACACAGTAATCAACCCGAAGGCCGGTTTAGCAGGTGATAGCAGAGTTCACCCAGTACTAAGCCCTATGCGGCGTGTGAAATTCACACATCAGGGTAGGGAGGCCAGTTCCTTTCCCTGTGCCGGTTATGGTTTCCCAGGAAGATCTAGTACCCGAAAAATCACTTTAGCTTGGTTGGAGCTGCAGGTGTCCAGAGTGCCTAGCCTGGGAATCGAACCCGGGGCCCTCCGGTCAGCAGTCCACCGCTCTACCCCCTGGACTACCGCGACCCTCATATATATATATATATATATATATATATATATATATATATATATATATATATATATATATATATATATATATAGGGGGTAGAGCGTTGGACTGCTGACCGGAGGGTCCGGGGTTCGATTCCCGGGCTAGGATATATATATATATATATATATATATATATATATATATGTGTGTGTGTGTGTGTATATATAGTTTTTTATATACTCGAGGCGCCCCAGTCTGGTCTCATCTTTTATCATTCTTGTGAGCTTTGACAATTGGCTGATTTATATGGGCTTCCACATTAATATCCATTTGATATCCAAACGCTATTTAAGTAAGATTTTAGGAAATAAATTCCTCAGCATCTAAACCAGTGTAGGTTGACACTTAAAATTGGCTCGCACGAAGGGAGAGTCAGTCTCGATCCCCGTGGTTCAGTCAAGGGTGGAGGGATTGCCATTGGTGGAACTGGCCATGGCCAATGCACACAGTACGGTCTGGTCAGGATTCAGGCGAACGATACATCCATCTTTGTCGGTCGCAAGTTGTTGCAAAGCGGACCCCGCGACAGGGCCACAGGTGAGTTAGGCTTGACCCGCAAGTGTTCTTAACGCGAAAAAATTAAAACGATGGTTTGAAAATGATGATTGATACCCACTGAGAACAGAATTCAAAGGATCTCATACAATGACGGCGATGAGGCATTTTCCAAATTTCAAGTCGATTTCACTCTAAATAATGTTAAAAATAATTGTATTGCTTGAAGTAATAATACAAAGTTGGCTTTTCCAAAAAAATGTATCAAATCATTTTTAACATTTCGCAATTTCGCGGGCGCTGCTAAAGAGGGCTCTGGAGGAGGAGGAGGAGGGAGGGAGAGGTGGAGAACGCGTGTGCGAAGGGCGGTGGAGGGGTCGACGAGACCGCAATAGTCGACCTGAAGCCGAGAAAATGGGCGATCTTTAAGGATAACCATTCCACGAAATAATTAACGGAGAAGCGATGGTCCAATATGGAATTCAACCGATTTTCCGAGCGTCCCTCGCCAACTAAGGAGTTGCTCTGCACGTACGACGAGCCTCCATAGCGCTATCCGTCGCGACAAGGCAACGTCATTTTACAGTCGAACAAAATGTGTGTGTGTGTGTGGGGGGGCACGTCCACTTTAAATATCGACCCTCAATTTTCAAAATTGAAAGAGGGCATCGATTTACGATATTTTACTTCCCGCCGATCGGCGCGGTTACTTGCGACGCAACAATGAACGGCGCACGAGAATTGATGGCTGACTCGTCCCGCTGGTGAGTGCGCATTTATTTACATGACGATTTCCCTTCGGATTCAAAAATATGGCATAGGGAATAACACTGATCCGACCAAGTCTTCCGGCCAAATTCCCTTTTCATTGATTCTACGAATTAGTCCATAAAAACTGTTCCTCCCGTATTTTTCTAAACTTTTATGTGCCTACTTTCAAGTATGTTGTCCACTCCCACGGCCTTATTTGATGCCAATCCCTTTGATACCATATTAATCTAGCCATCGAGGAAACCTGGACCTATCAAGCCTATCATCATTTACGTAATATTCTCTTTCTATGTCTAAGCTTGCTGGCATGACGCCCCTATCATATACGTAGGCCGTCTTTATGTATATTCCTTCCATCTCTCTCTCCTCTGATTCAACTAATATTTCTCCCGGCTTATCTTCGATTGTTATCGCAGTTTTTTCCTTCTTACTTCAAGACGCAGTTTAACTTTCCTGCATCGCGCATCCATTCAACTCTGTAATTTTTCCATGCGCTCGACTAAGTCTTCCGCCACGCTTGTCTTCTTCTAATTATTTTGCGTCTCAGTTTATTATTTAACTCTTTATACTTCCGTCTACTTAACTCCGTGTTTTTTTCCTTTCATATTCTTCTCTCGTCTATCTTTCCTGTCATTTCTGTAATCGATGATTTCTTTGTCCAATTTCCACTTACTATGTACATATATAGTTTCTTTTACGGCTTTAGATCCTTTTTTTGATTGATGCGACGCTCAAGAACTTCTTAGAAAATCCAACAAATGGCGCTCGTAGTATTTTAATAGGTTCTGTGCGATTTCCTGTAAAATAATTGACAAATACCATTATGTGGTTGTGCGTGATCACTGAATCAAAGTTCGTGAAATATCAGAGGCCACAATAATTTCACAAAGTATTGCGTTTTCTATTTTGCACGAAAAATTGGGTGTGAAAAAAATCTCGGTAGGCTGGGTGCCGCGTCTGCCCCCAGTGAAGTATAAACGCAATCGTGTGTGGTCCATTCGGTGGATGGTCAATGTGCTTTTCCGTCGTAATCCTGACGAGTTTCTACGAACGAAACATAGTTACACCACTACACTCCAGTGACAAAGTAACAGAGGAAACAGGCTATCTAAAGGCGATCCCGCTCCGAAGGAGGTGAAGTCGGTGAAATCGGCCGACGATAAGGTATTGGCCGACGTTATTTTGGGATGCACTTGCATCGATGGCTTGAAAAAAGGACAAACAATAAACGGAGAGTATTACGCGTCGTTATTGCACTTGTTGAGCGAAGAAATCAAGAAAAAACGTCAAATTGGCAAAAATGAAATTTTCCCCCATTAAGGCAATTCATGGGTGCACACCCACGCAGTTTCGATGGTCACAATCATGGAATTTAAGCTCGAATTATTACCATATCCGCCGTATTCGATCCCCAGTTACTTCTTTTACTTCAAACCTTGAAAAAAGGCTCGGCGGAAAAAAAATTACACCGAATGATGAGGTCATCGCTAACACAGACCCTTATGTTTAGGAACTTACAAAACCATACTTTTTAGATGGTTTAAAAAAGTTAGAGAAACAAGGGCTATTTATTATTAAAGGTGTAGTATCCCCGAGATATATTTCGGAAGTTCTTTAAAGGAAATATTAAAAATCTATTGCTTACTATTTGCTAAAAACATTGATTTCATCTAAATGTTTCATAAAGGTATTTATTTTCTGTCTGATAAGGAAAAAAATATTAAATTTCAAGTACTTTTCCGGCGAATCGGTTGGCGTGTTAAAGGTCGAGGCAATGTGTAGCCGTACAACCCCTCCAACCTCTTTTCTGGCTCCGCTACATACACGGCATTTTTATTCCTCTGGACTCTATATCCCTCAACAATTTCTTATCAACCTTAAAATCTTTTCATTAGTTAAATTCACTTCATACATTTCAGACTCCACCATCACCTTTCTTGATACAAACATCTCACTTCACAACAACAAGTTCCCCACTTCAGTACACATCGAAGCCACTAATCATCAGCAATGCCTACACCACACAAGTAGTCATCCTCAACACACGAAACGCTCGATTCCTAACTCTCTCTCTCTCTCTATCCACGTACACCGGATTTACAACACCACAGCCACTCTCAACAAATACCTTGACAATCTACATCTTGCACTCCACAAACGCAGTTGCCCAGAAAAGTTACTACAAAATAAATCCACCGCTCCACCCGACCACACACACCACACAATAACAAGCCCACATCTGACGCAGGACTCAACCTTTGCACCACCTATTTCCCAGAATCCCGACGACTGAAAACCTTTCCTGAAGAAGTTTCCTATCGTGTAGATTGTGACACTACCTCATCTCTACTGGCTCAATGTCCATCTCTTGCATTCAGATAACCTACTAATCTCAGAAACATTCTGAGATCCACCAACCCTTTGCGTCCCCCTCTCGACAAATGCCCTCATTTTTCCCCTAATTTCCACCACCACCGATGTAAACTATATCTGCTTATCAGATCTGCACCCCTCTCCCCTCATTGCCCCCTCTTCTCGTTCCCGCGCTATATGCCTCTCGAAAAACGTTATCCATCTTTGGTCATACAAACAATGCTCTTCATTTTACATAGGCGAATGCATGCTGCTGGCCCCGAGCACCCTCGACCGAAACCGATTCCCGACTGCCCACTCTAGAGCAGTTTCTTGCAAGGGCTCTTGCGTAGCCCTTACACTGCGCCTTTCCAGCCTCCAAGGCTACTAAGGCGGGAAGAATTCTTCTGCGTTGTCAGTCGTTTGATTTATTCCCGCTCAGAGCAGCCTTGGCTTCTTCTTTGCCGGAAGGGTGTCTTGCTCGTCTTGGGATGCTATGGGGCGCTTGTAGCGGTAGCGGTAAGTTCTTCCTCGTCCGCGGGTTCGGGGAGCTGGAAGGGGCGTTCCTCTTCCTCCTCTTCAGGTGGGTCTTCGACGATGAGGTCCCGGTCCGGGATGGTCCGCCACCGCCAGGCATCTGACTCCTCCTCCGTGTTGTCCGGGTCGTCAACACCCTAGCCTCCGTGGTCACTCTGGTGGATTTCTTGACTGCTGTTTTCAGAGGAGGTATCCCACGCGGTGGGGTCTTCGGGCTCGCCGATGGCCACCCACCGGAGTAACTGTTCTTCACCTGAGGAGATGGATGCCTCAGGGACGTGGAGTGCCGCGGTATCCCCGTCCTCGCCCCCGTTGACGAGGAGGGTTGCTCCGAAAGGGCTGGTAGTGTTGCTGTGGTGGTGGTGGTGGAGGAGGCGGTTGAATCAGAGTGAACCCAGGTGGTAGATGAAGTAGGTTCACTGGTGATTCGGTTGCCATCCGGAGGGCGTCCGTCCATCCGATCATGGCGACTGCTAGTAGTATCCTTGCCCTATTATATAACGTTTTTCTTTGGATTATTTACAACGTTTCCCAGCTCGCAGTCATAGTTAATATTAAAGTTATCTCATGTAGGTCCCTGGCTTTCAATCGGTGACTGCTTGTATTGTCGGCCAGTGACGTGAAGAGCTGTAGTACCTCCAGGCGGGTCCATGCCAACGTTGGAAGTAGATGATAATAGGGCGGTGAATGATGGTAACAGCGTGGCTCCTGCCACGCCATGGTTATGTATTACATCGGTGGGTCGGGCTATTTGCTCTGCCATTCTTGTCATTTGTGCGTGTGGCTCTTCTTGTCCGGATGCCATTGTAGATTCTGAAGAGTCCAGTATTTCGTGTTGCTAAAGGGTCAGCTGCTCTTGGGTGACGAACAGGTCTTCACTGACCGGATCACCTTGGGATCGCGTGTGCATTTGCTGTCGCTGACCCCGGGCACCCTCGATCGAAACCGATTCCCACGCCTCTCAAATTACCAATTGTCTCTCAAAAAACATCATTTATCTTCTGTCATGCACACAATGCACTTTATTTTACATAGGCGAATGCATTGCCCCTTGTCCATTCGAATAAACAACCACCGGCACTCCTGTAATTCTGCCTCACTCTCTTCTCTTCCTATCCCTTCACACGCAAATTCCCGCAACCTTTCATGCAACCAGTGTTTCTCCCTTACCATCCCAGAATCTCAATCCCGAGTCAGCCACCAATATAGAGGGGAGAACTCGCGAATCCGCATATATACTAGCTTTCCGATCTTTTAAAATTCCCACCCTTAACTGCCATCTTTAATTCACTTTCCAGCATATGCTGCGCCTCCCCCCCCAGTCTCAGTATTCCCCGTCCAAGACCTAGGTCAAAGAATAGGGGCACTTGGTTGCATAAACCCTCCGCAGATTTCAGGGTAAATTACGTTTCCTAGATAGCTTAAATGGTTAGAGCATCGGTCCGCGAAGTCGAAAGATCCGGTGTTCCAGTCCCGGTCAAGGAAATATTTTTACACTTGTGATCCGCCTTCCCCAATTCTCCTTTTTTCGTCTTTTATACGCATGTGTTCCTATCCCTTTTCCTGGATGGCAGAAACTAGAGCATCTTGAAAAATGTACGTATCTTGGAAGTGTTTTAGACCAACACGATCAAAGTAGTTTGGACGTAAGGAGAAGAATTGCGCTAGGTAAAGAGGCTTTCACAAGAAGGGAGTTGACGACATGGACATTGAGTAAGGGTATTAGGAAAAGACTCGTAAAAATTTTTATATGGTGCGTAGCTATGGCGCGGCGCTTAGGTACGGCGCGGAAACGTGGTCATTGAAGCAGGAGAATAGACTTAGACTGGAGGCTTTTGAAATGTGGGTGTGGAGAAGAATGGAGAAGTTGAAATGGACAGAGAAGAAAACAAATGAGGAAGTACTTAGTAGAGTGAGAGAGGGGAGGAAAGGGGATTGTTGAGATAAATGGAAAGCAGGCATGAGAGGTGGATTTAGAGCGTTTTTGGTTGTAATAGGGTGTTGAAGACTTCGAATGTACTGGGCCTTTTCTAGAGCTGAATTTTGTTTGTGTCTTGTTAAAGGAAGCTAAGAAATTGTCGCTAGACCTTTTGGTAGTTTGTATCCATCAAAAACCTACCTTCACCGGTATATTAGGGATAGTAATAATAATCGTTGAGTATTAATTTGCTGGGATTGAGATGGTGCGGGGGCTAACGCACTGGCTTCCCACTCAGAGGGCCCGGGTTCAAATCCCGGCGGTGTTGAATATTTTTCAGAGGTATCTCGATCCCTACTTGAGGGGCTTTGTGGAGGGCACTTTGAGTGAGTACGGCGTCCGTCGGATGAGACGTTAAACTGCGGACCCCTTGGCGCCTTTCGCCAAGAGTAGGCTAATGCCGACGCCGGGTTTCCCTCCACCCTTTCCTCTCCATCCCCTATGGTGCAAATGACCTCAGCTGTCGGTCGCCTCCCCTAAATACTACTACTACTACGAGTATTAATTTGCATTAAATTAATCGTTTTATGCATACATACACGCACACATTTTATGTACTCGTATGTAGGTTAACTTTATAACATCTGAGAACAGCCAGCTTTATTCGCCAAAATTCTTCTAGGAATAATGAGATGGTACGAAACGGACTAAAGGGAAGCCGACTGGAAGCGTATAAAGGAAAGGGGGATTTGGCCATTAAGAGTAAAATGGACCCTCCCCGTTCTGTTCAGTCAACATTACGAAGGGCAAAAGAAGAGGGATGTAAATCATCCTTCCCTCAATAGTTAGTTACATATTAAATCTCTTGGTTCACACCCGTCTTAAAAACCCAATGCAAAAGAAAAACTGTTTGTTCCTTAAGATAGAAGAGGAACTGAATTCTGTCTGGAGATGATTTAATTTTTATATAGAATTCAAAATATGGCGAAAAGTTAAAACTCAACTACCAAATGTATTGATTTTTGAACGACCTAATTCACAAAAAAACAATCGTGGCCGTTTTTCTATCTATTATACAAAAATTAATTTTTTATGTATTTGATAGAAAATTTTTGCCATGGGTTTACGTGATCTGTAAATTTATTTCTCGATCGATGTGACTTTATCTAAAAAAGGATTCAATTGTGCGATTTATCCACAGTATTTTAACAGCTAGCGCCGTACGCGTCGGCAATTGGAAGCTAATGTCCAAAATGCTCGGTATCGTAGAGTTCTCGGCAGCGTCCTAGCTTCACCGATAAAAAGCATACAAATGACGTTTTCCGATAGTCAGCGGTCACCACAGCGCAAAGTTTGACAATCGTGGCTAGAAATTTGGTTTGTTTTCGGAGGAGGACGTAGAGTTCCAGGAGACCGTTTAGGCGTTATATATCTATATATAAGATTTCCCGATTGACTTTTAATTTCCAGGTTTAGTTGTAGATTTATGCACTGTAACGGTTAGGGGGAGAATCATAGTGTTTTGTCTAACACAACATTACAAATTGACGGACATTGTAATCAGTCGGAGCAAAGCAATGGACATAAGTGAGGCAAACACTGGCAGCGTAAAGTATGACAATATATGCGATCGACATTGAGAATGAGCGGGTAATGCAATAGATAAAATACTATCCAACCATGATTTCAGGGATATGAATAAGAAACGAGAGGACTATATAAATTGGAGCGATTACTTTATGTCAATGGCTTTCCTTGCCGCAAAGAGAAGTAAAGATCCTGTCACACAAGTGGGAGCATGTGTGGTTAATGATGAAAACAAAGTCGTCGGCTTGGGATACAATGGAATGCCGACTGGCTGTAGCGATGACGAGTTCCCGTGGTCTAAGGGTTCCCGGCAGGATCTTGATAATAAATATTTATACGGTGAGAGTTAAATGTTTTTAATTAATGCAGAAATTAAAAATGAGCGCTGAATTGAATTTTATTTATTTCAGTTTGCCATGCCGAAATGAACGCCATCCTAAACAAGAACACAAAAGACGTGAAAGGCTGTACGATGTATGTAGCTCTGTTTCCCTGCAATGAGTGCGCGAAGATAATAACGCAGTCGGGGATCAAAGAGGTAGTTTATATGTCGGATAAATATGCACACAAGGTGGAAACTATCGCTTCGAAAAGAATGTTTGACGCCGCTGGCATCAAGTATCGGTGAGCACGTTTGGCAACAATGAATGTATGACTTCTTAAATCTCATAAAAACCTTTTGATGCCACTTCGGACACAATCTTTAGTCATATATTGATTATTAAAGGATACGATGTGTTCTCTTCTCGGGTATGAATTTTGTATAGTAATGATTCTTTCCTTCCGCAGGCAGCACATTCCGGAGAGTAAGCAAATAGTGATAGACTTCTCAGAAATCAACTGGAATCAGCAGCCATCAACTCCTTTAAAGAAATGAGAACTAATTCCTATTTTCTCTCCCACAACCAGCAAATGAGAAAATTTGGCAAGGCTCAATTCAAGTTGATTTCACGCTTAAAGTTGCCACCTCTTATATGTCCTAATATAAATATTGAACTAAAATTTTTAATTTTGTATACAGCCTAATTTTGGTATTAATATGAATATAATAGTATCTTTAATTATTTTTTATTATTTGCGAACAAGTGAGTTTTCAAGATGATAATTAAGAGCACCTAGTGTACCAAATAGTATCATCCCTATTGCATTCTTTCCCCTGTTTCAAGCAAATTTTATCTCAATTTCCAACAATGACTAAATTAACATTTTACCAATGTAAAGATAGTTTTTCATGTGAGGAGGCCCTTATGTCACTTGTGCAATATAATTGAAGATAGAAGGAATCACTGTTAAAATTGCGTTCATGTGGCAATGGTTAAATGGAAAACGTTTAAATTTCACATACTTCTCCCGTCCCAACTGTAGTTTCAGCATATTGTAATTTTCAATGGGGGCATACAAGTCTCGAGTATTCCAGTGAATTACAATGAGGAGAGAAGGGGGAAGAATGCCTGGCGCACAGGGTACAGCTCACCTTAAAAATGACATACTGGCAGAGCCATGAGCAGTATAGAGAAACTGAAAATTAACTAGTGCATTTCATTCACTAACTGTGATATAACTTACTTGCACTATTTGTTTAGGATATTTTTTAATGGCCTGGGGCATTAATTGTCAGTTGCTCTGTATTTTTTACTTCTATGTTCCAAAATGATTTTTGGGAATACTATTAATCACTAGGCAATTTAAGCATACAAGATGCTGCAATTCTAATAATGTATTCCTGAAATAATTTTGATGTCGCATCCCCCTGCATTGGCTTTGAGCATTTTTTTTTCTTGACTGAAAACATCATCCGAGGCTGAATGCAGAGTATTTTTGGCAGTTTCAATGAGAATAAAGTCTTAGTCTTGCCATTCTGGTTATAATCCTCTCGGAATCATTGTTCACTCCGAGCTTCTTTTATTAATGAAACACAGTAACCATTTCCTTTCAAGACCTTTCCAAACTTAAAAATGGTCAATGGCGCTCTCAGGAGGGCACGTATACAAGAGTGAAAAAAGAAACTTATTCTTCAATTAGCTGTTTGCAGTACTGGAAGCAAAACATTGAGCCATGGAAAAGCATAGCACATGATGGGAAATGCTGGAATGATTTTGATGAGAGACTGTGCCAAGTAAATTAGTTCAATAGTTGATGGAAGTCACTTCTTATCAGGAGACCATATACTCTGTGAAATTCACGGACATTCGGTACGGGAGGGCAATATCTTTCTGCTTGGGCACGCTACAATATCCAAGATGATCTGATCCACAAAAGATAGGTACCAGGTGCATTCAATAGATCTTGGCCCCCACTTAATTACTGAACACCCACAAGATGAACATACTCCTAGTTTTTAATTATATGTGTATATATAAAAGGAAAGTTTAATAATGAGATTTTTATTAATGGGCTTCTGCCCTTATTTCCTGAATGAAAAATACATAGTTGCCAATACAAATATGATATATATTGAAAACAGTATACATGAGCTGTTGCTCATTCCCCATGTATATTGAACATATACATTTATTTATAAACACATTCATATAATAGTAAATACCTACAAACAACTGCCAGGTGTCAAACTACAAATTCAATTGATGGCAAGTTTTTTAAATAAAACCCAAATTATGATAGACAATCAAAATTAAAGAATATTAAGCAAGATCAAGACGAAAAACGTATTGTCTTAAAAATTGCCAAATTAAGTGCAAATGATAATATTAACTAATTTGTGACAGGTGAATGCTGATTGGCAATGGGTTCTTACTATTAGGTTTTTACAGAGCAGCTTTGCAGGCCCATTTATAGGAGGATGGTGACATGTAATGTACATCGAAGTTACTTGCCAGTTCATTATATTGTCTCATCATTCTATTAATGGTACCAAAACAGGAATAAATTCTTCTACAAAACTTAAATTTGAATAACTTACTTTTTCTCGGGCTAACTTTTGGCGCATTAAAACATAATGACTAAAGGAGATCAGGGCAGTGCAGAAGATTACTACAAAGCTCACGTAAGAAATTTATGCCAATGACCTCTCTCTCACATAGTAAAGTAGTTATACTCATTAATTGCATAGCATCATCATGCATGGTACATCATAAGATATGTTACAAAGTTTTCTGAATACTAGTTTCAAGAATGTGTTGATTCCTCCCTGTAGAGTGGTGATGGTTTTTATAGGAAGGACTCCATAACAATTCATTTAATGTGTATGGTTTTTATAGGAAGGACTCCATAACAATTCATTTAATGTGTACGTCAAAGGACAGTGAAGAGACAAACCTTACACCTAGATTGCACACCATATCAAAACGCAAGATATAAATTCCTTGACTAGAGAGTAATTATGGTACTGTAGTACTTTTTAGGAGAGAAGAACTGTGAGGAGGTAAAAAGTGAAAATACAAGGAAACAATAAAAGATAAGGCAGGAAAATGGAAGCAATACTTTGAAGAATTATATAGTAAGTATATTAGGCCAGCAAACAAAAACAAAGATAATATAACATAGATGAAAATACACGTACCTTAGGTCCAGAAATATTTCATGACAAGATGGTGGTTTTAAGGGAATGGCAGGCAAACAAAGCTCAGTAGGTAGATAAGATACCCTTAGGAACTACTGAAGTATTTAGGAAAATTTGGGTGGAATGTTTTTTTTTTAAGGACTAATTAGTAGTCTTTATGAGAAAGGACTGTGGCCAGAAAATTTCATCATATCAGTAGTTCCTACCCCAAAAAAGAAGATGGCAGTTGTAAAAGAGGACTATAGAACAAAATTTGATCATACCCAAAACCTTAAGCAACACTCAGCATCTTCAATAAGAGCACAGATATAAGGGCAAATGATTACTTGGAGTGGGCTCAGAAAGGGACGAGGCACGTGTGGTGCCATTGCAGATGACTAATCCAGAGGAATATAGAATACAATCAGAACGATTTTGCATGTTTTTTAGAATTCAAAAAGGTGTTTGACAGTGTGTTTGTGTGTGTGTATATATATACCCACACTAGTATATATATATACAGAGACCCACACATGTATATGTATATATATATATATATACATACATATATATATATATATACAGGTATATATATATATATACCTGTATATATATAAATATATATATATATATATATACACACACACACACCCATTTATTTACACACATTCAAGGGTAATTTAAAGGTCTCCGAATAGAATAGAAATAAATGACTTACCTCAGGGAAACTTTCTTACTTTTTAATGTAGTCTCTCAGCACACCAATGCACTTGGTCCAGCGATATTCCAATTTCTTGGTCTCATCTCAAAAATTAGATTCATTAAGGCCTGCAAAATACCTGGAGCCGTTAGTTCTTTGTTTGAAGAGAATCTGCAACCCCCTGGGAAATTTTTGAACTAGGGGAAGAGGTGGAAATCTGATGGTGCCAAATCAGGCGAATATGGTGAGCATGAGCATGCATTATCTTGATGAATGATGGCTTTCTTCCTAGCCGAACCTGGCCTTTTTTCATGTATCTTTCACTGTAGTTGGTCAAGGAGGTTAGTGTAGTATTGCCCAGTAATTGTTTGACCAGCGTGAATATAACATATCAGCAGGATCCCTTTCGCATTCCAGAAAACTGAAGCCATCACCTTTCTGGACAAACATATTGCCTTTGCTTTCTTTGTTGGTGGTGAATGAACAGGTTTCCACTGCTTTGACTAATGTTTTGTCTCTTGAGGTATAGTAGTGGACCCAAGTTACATCTACAGTCACTAACCAGCACGGAAAATCTTGGTTGCTCACGAAACGGGTTGAACATTGTCCAGGAATGTTCATTCTGGTGTGTTTGTCATCCTGCATCAGAGGTCACGACAGCCAGCCAGCAGATAATTTTCTCATTTCCAATTCCGCTTTTAAAACGTGATATGCCCATTCAGATGACATCCCCACAACTTCAACGAATCCTTGCACTTTCATTCGTGTATCCTCCACGACCATTTTATGCCATTTTTTAATAATTTCTGGGGTAGAGGCACCTTATGGCCGACCACTACACAGATCATCATCTAAGCTGTCCCGACCAAACTTTAACTTGTTCATCCACTTGGGCAACAGTTCAATATGAAGGAGCAGAGTGTTCTGAAAGTCAGCATGAATTTCCTTTGCTTTCATGCCTTTCTTTAGAAAGTATTTAATCACAGTTCGAAAATCTCAACATTTCCATCACCACACAGGAGCAACAACAGAGAGGCGTTCACACCATAGATCTCTTCCCAGAGTACTAACATGTTCCATGTTTACACAAGCACTGACATCGGGTTTTGATTCCAAGAACCTTTCAAACTACTCTTGTAGAATATGACCTAGCGTTCAGACAAAGTTTTATTACATATATTAGAAAAGCACATTCTTTATTTTTCTGGATAGTCGCCATACAAATTGAGGCATTTACTATTGCGATACACAAGCTTAACAAATTCTGTCTCCGAATAAATCTGCCACTCTACATTCCAGCCACTTGTTTACACCAGCATGCAATTATGCCTCACTGTCAAAGCACTGTGTTGCAAGTCACAACTAGCAAGAGATCCATACTCGTAGCCCTGCCATTATATCACTTTTTTGTTGATTTTCACCATCAGTTCATCCATCACAAGTGTAGGCCGACCTTTGCAGTCATCAAATGGCATTGGTGCAGCCATTTTCAAACCGAATGCACCACTGCCTTCATCAGCAGAATGACGTCCTCGAGAAGAGCGATGTGTGTGGTGGGTGGGGTGAGGGGAGGTGAGGTAAGGGGCCAATAGGAATTGGACAAGGGGGTGGGAGGGGATATATAGGTGGCTATTAGATGCATTCAGTGGGCCGAGTTAAGCCCGGTAGATTTGAATGACTGGAGCACCCAGATATGCGCCATCTCAGGGGTTCTCACCTTTATGATACTTGCAGATTTGGGAAGTGTTTCAATCACCGAAACAGAAAAGCAATCATTGGAAGATTGGTCGTGGGAAGCAGTGTGAGTAGGGATTTGATGATTAAGTAAGATTGGGGATTTGGTGGAGTAGTGGGGTGGTTATTCATGTGGAGGGAAAGGGTGCTGGTTCATTCACTCGTGTAGAAGGTAGGGCAGAAGTTACAGGAGAGGCAGTATATAACGTTTTCTGAGGCGTTAGTGGCGTTGGGTTGGGAATCGGTAGTAAGGGAGGGTCTTAGAAGATGGCAGCATTTGCAGCGTAGGCGGTTGCATGGTGCAGACAGGGGCGGGGAAGAGACAGGGGGTCCAGCAGGTGGTCTTGTCGATTTGAAGATGTCTCGCAAGTTTAATGGGCATTTAAACAAAACAGAGGGACTATGTGGGAATGAAAGTGATCTGGACTAACTGCTATGAAGAATTGGGAAGAGTTCACGGATTACATATATTTCTTTATTTATAGAGTGAAGAAAAGATTAGATAAGGGTGTCAAAAAATGGCCTCACAAACAGCCATGATGAGGAGTAGAACAGCAGGTCCAGTATCTGACCGATGAAATCGTTCAACATGTTGACCAGGAACTGCAATCTGATTGATGATTACTGCTTGGGCTAATAAATTTTCTTTGACTGGATGCACCACTATTTAAGAAATTTGCAACAGAATATATTGGATATCAGGAATTGTGTGCAAGGTGGGTATTGAAAATGCTTATCAACCAACCAACAGCAAGAGCAAAGAATATTGAAGGGACAAACATTTTTAGACTGCACCCTGCTTTCCCAGCCTTGCACCTCGCGACTATTCTTCTTGGACTGGATACGGTGGCTTGGTGGAGAACTAATGTCGACTAGATCAATTGCCAGGCAGCAAAATTTTACACTGAGGGATTACAAATCTGGAGCTGCATTATGAAATGTGCTGAGGTAAAAGGCAATTATACAGAAAAGTATTGTAGGTTTGTAAAAAACTAAAAACATCAATAAAAATTTTTTCTGATGTGTTTTCTAATGACGAAATCGCCTTTACTCTTAAAATGTATTCTTTGTATCTCAGAACCCAATCACGAATGAAGTATGATTGGCAATTCACTTCCCCAGTGCAAATGGATGTACTTCCACTTTAACTAAAAAGTACCTAAATATCAACAGAAATATCAAGAAAAATAGGAAAATGTTTAATTAATCTGTTTCTAAAATAAAATGACAAAGAATAAATTAAATTTTTTTCTATTTACAACATATTTTTAATTTTCTAACTATCCTAATAAGTCTAATATCACTACTGTCATCGTAGTATTTACCTACATCTAAGAAGGCCTTATCAAATGTAACCCTTATTAAAATACAATCTGACTTGGTATTGAAAAAAGCATTTATTACAAAATAATAAAATATATAATATGTATACAATATTGTTAATTTGTTAAATGCTCACAATTCCCTAAATATGCAGGTAAAAAATTTCCCAGCCATGTCAGTGTGGCTGATTCAAATGAGGTGTGCGTGAATGAAAGCTTTAAGGCCTCAGCCTCTCACTTGACTGGAATCCCGGTCACTCTGCTCCACACACACTTTAACAACAAGCATGTCATTGACAAGGAAGCCACCCGGCTCAAGATCAGCCAGTGCCACAAACTCCATGTAGCCAAAGCCCCTGGGATTGATGGTTGAGCGCTGTCCATCGGGTGGGGGGCGAGAGAAGGCCCTGGGCGTACCCTCCCCTCCCACACTCACCGTCTCGCGAAGGTTCTCACCCCTTGGGAAGTCCCTCTGGTTGACCATCTCCAGGGTGATCCGGCCTTCAGGAGGGGAGAGAAGAAAAACACATGAGCCAGGATCATCACTCAAAACCCACAATTTCACAGATGGCACAAACTAATGTGTTATATGCAGTACTCAATGTGCGATTTTGGGGGCAAAAATAACAGATCAGCATCGGGCCTTAGGCATCATATATAGCACGGGTAGGTTTGATCTGGTGTCCACGAAAGTGAAAACTAAAATTAGAGACAAAGAGTTCCCACAGCCTAGGATAAATTACAGCAAGTTACAAGCTTCAGCATTGGAGGAAGTATCATGGACGCCAAAGTAAGACACCAAAGCCAGAGTATTTTTCATCATTTTTTTGATTTTTACTGAAATACAAAGAATGATAGTCAATAATGCCCAACGAACCAAGTTATGGACGATTGCACACATAAACCATTAATTGATTTTTGGTTTTCACCGATGGGTCTCTAAAATGTGTGCGTCACTTTTGCAGGGCAGTTTGGAGTGGTGTGTCCAGTTTTGGGGAATAAATCATAGGCTTGGTACTACACCTCAGAGAAATGGAATACTTATTTGAGAGGAAACCGAGAAATAGGGAGGCACTCACCGGTGAATGGCCAATGGAGAATGTCATCAAAATCTCCCCGCACCACGTGCACCACCAGGGAGAGGTGCCCTGGGTTCCTGGGTGACAAGTTGAGACGTACACAGAACCTGTAGCCAAAAGTGGGCTGCGTGTAGAACCGTGGACTGTATAGCATTTGCGGCGTTGATTGAGCTGGTCGACTGAGTGCTCCCTGCATCAACTCCAGCTGTGCTGAAAAGTCCTTTATTCTCCACGCAAAAAGCCCATGGCAACAGCGCAACACCAACTTCTCCTCCTGCGCGGCCCATGCCGTGCCCGCCCCCTTTGGCTCCTGCAGCTCTGCCACTTTCCTCTGCAAATCAGACCCACCCCAATCACACACATTAGGACACCAGACAACAGAGGACCAATGTTCAGCATTGCTAAACGAATCCAGACAGGTATTGCCGACCAAACCACACCATATGTGAATTACATTAAATGCCTCTTTTCTCTGGAAATTTCAATTATATATCCAGTACATCCAAAATCTACAACATTGAAATAGTGGAACGTTTTGTGCGTTCTGATGACCCCAGGAGCTGTGCTGGCAGGATCAATGATAATTGCTCCTGGTAGGGTCACCGATGCCAGATAGGTCAAAGGTTACGTGCCAGACAAAAGGTAGTCCACACAGTGCCTGTTCCTCTGTGAGGCGACAGCAAAGGCATCTCACCACAGTGGAGCTGCACCCAGAATGGTATCAGTTAGGCAATATTACGGTTAGGCACGGATTAAAAAAGTGTGATCAATTCGCACAGTTTCCCGGGAGCAGATATGGACCCTGACCAAAATTTAGTTGTTATGAAATGTAGTGTCCATTTCAAAAAGATGGGGTAGGTGTGGCTGATTAGGAAATGGAATATAGAAGCATTAAATGGATTGAAAAGGAAGGAGTATCAGTTGGCTGTAGAAAAAATCATGGGAGCTGGGAGATCAAGTACTAAAGAAGAAAAATGGGTAAGTATCAAGGAAGGGTTGTCTAAAGCCACAAAAGGCACTATTGGAACCATTACCACAAAGAGGACTAGGAAACCATGGATCACGGATGAGATGATTACAAAGATGGATGAGAGGAGGAAATGGAAGACACACGGAGTTAGCAAAATGAAGTACAAAGAGTTAAACAATAAATTGAGGCGGGAGACAAATAAAGCAAAAGAAGCATGGAGGAAGACGCAGTGTGAGGATATGGAAAATCTGCAGAGAAAGGGTGAAATCGGTGCGCTGTACAGCAAGGTTAAATCCCTATCAGGAAGTAAGAAGGGAAGATCTGTGCTAACAGTCAAGAGTTAGGTTGGGTAAGATAATAGTTGACACAGAAAAGATCCAAGAGAGATGGAAGGAATATATAAAGGAACTAATAGTAAGGTAAAAAAACTCAGGCCAACAAGGTTAGAAAGAGGTAATGACGTAGAGGAAGATAGCTTAGGTCCAGGCATACTCGACGATAGATGGAAAGGGCATGAAGGGAGATGTAACTAAATAAGGCCGTGGGGGTGGATAACATTCCCGCGGAACTTTTAAAATGCTTAGGAAAATGTGGGAGGAGGAGGCTATATGGGCTGATCCGTAGTATTTATGAGGAGGGAATCTGGCAGGAAGACTTTGTGAGATCAGTTTTAGTTCCTATTCCGAAAAAGGTAAAGGCTACATCATGTGAGGACTATAGGACAATAAGTTTGATATCCCCCCACGCAGCTTAAGTTGTTCTTAGGATCATAAACAAAAGGATAGAGAGTAGGGCAAATGATTACTTAGGGGATGATCAGTTTGAGTTTAAGAAGGGGAGAGGTACGCGTGATGCCATTGCAGTAATGAGATTATTAATCGAGAGGAATATAGAATACAACCAGGAGGTATTTGCCTGTTTCGTAGCTTTCGAAAAAGCATTTGATAGAGTGAATTGGGAAAAACTAATGAGTATATTGCAGAAAATAGGAATAGATTGGAGTGAAGGGAGGCTAATCCGCAACCTGTACATGTTATCAGACTGCACAGGTGCGAGTGGGGAACGGGGAGTCAGGATGGGCAGTGTTAGGAAGAGGTGTAAGGCAGGGTTGCCCATTATCACCGTTGCTGTTCACCTGTATGCAGAGGAAATGGTCAAAGAGGCATGGGAAGAACTGGAGGTAGGAATGAAAGTGGGCGGGGAATTGGTAAAATCAGTTAGGTTCGCTGATGACCAAGCTTTAGTTTGTCAGTCAGCCAAGGGGCTGCAAGCATTGCTGAGTGAATTGGAAATTCAGATTTAACTGGCTCAAAAAGGGGCAGCAATCTGTGGACGACGACGAGCATTCCCGAAGATCACTAATGTCAACTCATGACCCCCAAATTGAGGAAGTGAATGATCTTGTTCATGCAAATCGATGTTTGACTGTCAACAAACTTGCAGAAGAGTGTAGCACCTTGATTGGCTCATGCTATGAAATCCTGTGCGAAAAATTGAGGATATATCCAGTTGTCGCCAAATTCATACCTTGTCTGATGACAGCAGACCAGAAAATAGATCGAGTTCAAGTCTGTCAGGCACTGTTTGATTGAGCTGAAGAGGATGAAACCTTCTTGTCCAGAATCACAACAGGTCACATAACAGTCATGGGCTTGTGGATATGAAGTTTAAACAAAAAAGCACTCTTCACAATGGTGATTGGTGAAACATCCCCCCACTCTAAACAGTCTTGACACTTCGCTTGAATGTCAAGGTAATTTTGACTATTTTGTTCAATGCAAAGGGGCTTGAGCATCACAAATACCTACCTCAAGGCCAGACAGTCAACACGTAGCACTCCCTGGGGGTTATTAAACACATAAGAGAAAAATCAGGCATAAACAGCCCCAACTTTGGAGGAGCAGCGGGTAATTTTTTCACCACAATGGCTCATTCATCTCCAGAACTTACTTTTAGTTGTTAGCCAAAAGCTAGACCATTGTGCTCCCCATCCACCTTGATCACCAGACCCAGTCCCATGTGACTTTTTAAGTTCCCTTGACTAAAAACCCAACTCAAATGAACAAATTTTTAAACCATTTCAGAGATAGAGAAAATTTTGATGGAGGAGCTTATGAGCATTCTGGAAGAAGCATTCCAGGACTATTTCCGAAAGTGGAAACACTGCTGGGATAAATGTATACGTGGGGGAGGAAATTAATTTGAAGGGGACCCCACCAATAATTTGTAATTGATGTATCTTTTGTGCTAAATTGATTTTGAGAACTTTTTGAACAGACCTCGTTAAACTGAATGCCATAAACTAATTTCTTAAGGCCTCTGGAATGCACATTTTAGTGAAATTTCCAGTTGAAAATTTATATAATGCCTGTGATTAAATCATAACATTCCCTAAAATAAATTTAATTGACTTAATGAAAATGCATTCCAACAATGATAACACCATGGAATGGAGTGGATGAATTACCATAATTTGGATGTGCAGAAAATTATTGGCATATGCTCAAAATGACACTGGGTAATTTTAGTATTCATTGTACAGTGGAACCTTGCTTAACGAGCACCTCACCTAATGAATGATTCTCATAATGAGCAAAAATATTGTCCCTGAAAATGATTTGCTTAGAGAGCAACTTTTTGCATATTGCGCTACAAGGAGAGGAAAATTGCCAGAGATTGTACGCCTGCAATTTCAGTTTAACACTCGTTTCGCTAGCATCTTAGTGCTGTTACTGACCACACATTTCTCCAAATGTTCAGACATTATTTGAGATTTTTTGTCCTAAGTTTAATAATATATTGTGCATCATTTTCGAACTGGCCTGGAAGAAAAAAACATAAAATGGCAGCCATAAGAGAATTAAAATTTCATTCGAAGTGAAAAGTGGAACATTAAGAAGTGAGAATGAGTCACGAGCATGGCTGATCTATCACGCACAGTGAATATTTCTACATCAGAGATTTGCACCATCCTCAAGAAAAAGGACAAAATTAAGTAGATAGATACTGCAAATTGGGTGGCAAGAATATCTGAGCAATGGTTATACATACAAAATGATGTTGAAAGGTCGCTTCTCGTAGCGACAAACAAAAAGCAAGAGCAACACAGCAATATTAGCAAGAATATCATTTGCGAGGAGAAAAAGTAATTTTTGCCAACCACAGTTCATTACTGTTATTTTCCATTATGCTCAACTGCCAATAATAACATCAGAGTATTAAAATTAGGAAACCTGCTGGCTTAGGAATTCTGGTGCTGCCACTCATTCTGGAGGTCAATTTTAGGGATTTCCAGATTCCACCATTTCGTTTGATCCTTTACTTTGCTTACTTATCATTCTAGATACCATGCTGATAGAGCGCTATTTCTTCAACATCAAAACAAGAATTTTGCTATCAATGGCACAGTTCCCTAGGTCTTAACAATATTATAATTTTGGACATAATTTACAAACTGTGCATACCCTTAGGTTTTCCACGACAATGTCCTGCTCATGTGCCCTCTGCTCAAGGAGTATGATCCTCTCATACATGGCTGCCATCAGTGGGTCATGGGGGCGACCACAGCTGCCACCAGAGAGATCCATCTTCTCCTTCTCTCCATCCCCACCACTGCTGCGGCCCTGCATCAGAACAGCAGTGGGGGCCACCACTCCCACCTGCAAATAACAATTGCAAACATGGCAAAGGGATAAACAGCCTCCACTATATTAACATATTGGTCCATATGGACTCAGGGAAATTGGTGCTCCCTAAAATGCCTCTCATCTCCAACTCCAAGGTACTCCACTGCATATGACCAGTGAGACGTTAATTTCACAACTTAAGATAATATTATTTTAGATTTCGCTAACTGTTAAGAAATTTTTTTGAAAATATTTCCACGTCTTTTAAATTTATTAATTTTGCTTAAACTGAATCCAGTCAAGAATAGGTTGCATTAAGCAAATCCGCTTCTGAGTTATTATTACACACACCCTGTGAAAAAATATCAACCTGAAGTATCCGATCGGTATACGTAAATTTGGACGAAACCAAAGGTCATTTCTACACTATTATTCAATTTTCCAAAAAGCAATAAGAATATTAGACCGCTGCACTCAATTTCCCATTGTTATGCGATCGATACTTAGAATTTCCTTGAAATTTTCAGATTTAAAGTCCTTAGAAGCATTAAGGAAGTGCTTTCAGTTGTTATAATAATAATATGGAAATATATTAAAAAATCCAAACATTCCTTACCTTGGCCGTTGAATTCATTTTGGCCTGGACTATCTCTCTTCTAGTAAAGTTGTCGGGGAAAATGTCTTGGTGACTTAAAGGTTTCACATCAATGGGGCATGACGACCCTTTCTGTCTGAAATTGATTGTGTGTTAATGGTCCGATTTCAAAAGTAAAGCAAAGTCGTCACGAATTAAAATCATACTCAAGCCAAAGATTTATGCATCTCAAACAGAAGCGATGACCGCAAGAAGTGAGGACAGCATCTTCCAAATAATTTAAACATATTGGGCACTCGTACCGGGAATCCATTATGATCACATTTTCACATGGTGCTTCGTACTTGAAAACAATGTCAAGTTTTGAATGCGATGTAATCCAGAAAAATGCACTAATAACACTTTTACCAAAAACTTACCACGGACTTCTCTTCACTGCCATAATTATCCTTGGCCATAACTTCCAAGTGAAGTTTGAATCGAACGATAAACGCGCATTATTCATAAACAACAGTTAAATCCGGCACCTCACGACAAATTTTAATTATTACTTACACTATGTCACATTCCACACTAACTTGGAGTTCCTTTCCAAAACATTAAAATTTCTCTTCCATTCTTACAATTGTACATATGTCTTGGCATATACCCTTCTCCAACGAATGCCGCACCTCTTCATCAAATAAGGTTCACCAACCATTGCAATTGGTTTAGTTTCACACAGGAGCACCAACATAACTACAAATTTCTCAAATTTGGAAAAAAATATTTATTAGCAATAAATTACATTAAAGTACAGATTTGAAAGATAAATAATTCCATATTCAAAAATATTTGCCCTTAATTATCGATATTGCGTTCAGCGACAGTAAATTCTTGCATTAAATAAGAATATGCTTTACATTTTGGGCATTGTTCTTTATCCATGAGGAACACGACCTGAAAATAAAATGACAGTTATGAAAACAGATTTATAATGATTAACCGAGGCATGAAATGATAAGACTTCAATTCTTTGCTCGATTTTCGCTTCCGCAACAACACAGCTCGAGAACATTACGAAATTAACTAGAGCATGAATCTCGGCAAGACTATATATGCTGTCGTAAAAACAATGCACTTGAAAACTTTGGTCAGTTCTAAAATAATTGAGGAACACAAGTGGTAAGAAGATCAAATGAGTAAAATTACTTGCGGATGAGCTGGGCATGGACGTCGAGCACGTCCATCGAGGATGTTACCACAAGCCTTGCATAATATTTTGCCTGTCGGGCGATTGCAACAGCATTTGGATTCACCGGTTTCCATAATAAAATATTATCCCCGCTAAATTTTTCAAATCCCTATAAAATAAATCAGTGATGTAGACATACAAGTGCGATTGCTTGTCAAAAGAGTATTGCTGGCGTGTTACATTAACTGAGATCTTTTAACTCATTTTACCCGCACACACACTGTAAAGTGGACTTTCCAATCACAACAAAAATAAACCAGCACTTCATGCATTTAAATCACAAAATAAAAGGGTTACAATATTTGACCACTGTCTCATTGGAGTATTTTATGAAGCACTTTCGACGCACAAAGAATATGGTCGATGAACTGACTTTCAGTTATAAAAGAATGTGTACATGCTACGTCCTAAAAGAGTATTATATATAATTAACTCTGATATATCACAAGACTATTACATATTTCTCACTCAGATCTATCATAAGACTAATATCATTACTCACTCTGATCTCGTCACCGAAAACTGAAAACCAAATTCCACTACAGTAGCATTCAACTAGGTTGTTACAGTACACTGCATTCGCTAAACATGCGAGCGCTGTCATCAAATATTATATCGTCTTTGTTTTCAGTGGGAGAGACGGTAGCTAGCAACGCATAAATAAACAGTTGCCCGGTTACATGAGGTATCGTTCAAAATCATATCTGTCCCAATAACGTAAAAAATGAAAGTTGTTTTTTGTTCCGATTTGGATAAGTCAGTTTTAGTAAGCAATTTTGAAAAACGTGGCTGGCTCCAAGTTGGACCAGAGGAAGACTGGAACTTCTACTGGTAGGCCGTCACATATGCGGTGATACATTGTGTCTCTTTTACAACTTTGTTTTGATTAGAAATTTTGATTCGCAGGGCCGGAACTCAAACATGCCGCAATTTATTCAGCGTTGATAGCGGATACAGAATGCATGATCATCAGTAAGTCCTTCGATATGATCCAAGAATAGTTTTTAAATGATTTGACCAAAACTTTGAAAACTATTGCAAAAATAGATACTCGAGACAATTATCATTAACTTATTTTGGACTACTATTTATTCCATAATTCTTAAGGTGGTGGTTCTCGAAAAACCATATTCGTAAATCGTCTTTTATAAATGTAAATATGGTGAAGTACAAACCAATTCGTAATTATCTTTTCACTTTAATATTGAGATGTATTATTATTATATCATTGTTTTCTGACATGTTATATATGCTTATGTGTTAATTAGTGTGCACCAACATAAAATCCCATGCCATTCGTAGCCTTCCTCTTGGTCCAATTCCCTGTACTTTCATTTCAAACATTTTCCCTGCCATGACGTTCTCTGGTTGGCTATTTATGCATTTGTAGCATGCATTTGGCTCTCATCATCCGCGTCTCCATGCCATATGTCAAAACAGGAATGCAGCAAATCTGGTGAATTAGTGTCTTCACTTCATTTGGATATTTATCTCATATCAGGTCTTTCATCTGTCCATGCAGAACTCCATCAAAATCTATTCTTTCGGTGATCTCTTCATCGATTGCTTCTTTTCTCACTACAAACCCCTGAGATATTTGAGCTATCTTGATCTTTTCAATTTAAGTTGGGACTCTGCAGTCCCTAAGTTAATGGATGATCACTCTCTGGCTCTCCACCCCTTCTCACATCTAGTGTTTCACTCCATTCATAATGAAATATTAAGTTTGATTGTTTATCCTCCTCTTCCCAAGCCAGAATTTGATGCAACACGCCATGGATGCTATCACCCTCCTATTGGTGGCATCTGCTGACAGTATAAATGTTATGTTCTCTCTTCATTGCATATCTTTTACTCTTTAAGTATATCTCGTTGATATGAACAGCAAACTGGAGTGACAACACCTTGCCTCGATCCTGTTGCAATTTTAAAATTCTGTTAATTCAAATCTTTTCTTTTCTTCTCCTTGATCCTCCATTCTCTCTCCTGGGTCACCTTCCACTTCTATGCATCTATGCTTCATACTTTCCTCCTGTCCACTGCATCAAAGGCTTTGCTTATCTTCGGAAACCCTCATGGTAATACTTTTCTAAACTCCTAATATTTCTTCACTGGCCGCCAAAAGCCAAAAATTTAGTGTGCTGTTGATCTGCTTGAAAAAACTACTGCTCTTCTCATCCCATTCTCAACAGTTGGTTGTATCTTTCTATCTATGAGCATCTCACGCAGCTTACCTACCTGTGAGGTTAGTTCTAGAACAATGGCTGTAGTTAGATAGTAATTTCCTGTCTATCTTCTTTTGGGTTGGTACAATCATACATTCTTTCCAATCATCCGGCAATCTTTTATCATCCTATGCCATTATAAAGTGTGTAGTAAGTTCTCTCCAGGTACTCCAGACACTTACATCATTTCTCCCGGTATTTCATCAATTCAAGCTGACTCTCCTCTTTTTGTGAACCTCCATTCATAGTGCATGCCATCCCATGTTAATTCCTTCCCTTCATAGTAGTTTTTGAGGGGAGGCGACCGACAGCTAAGGTCATTTGCGCCATAGGGGATAGACAGGAAAGGATGAAGGGTGGAGAGAAACCCGGCGTCGGCATTAGCCTACTCTTTACGAAAGGCGCCAAGGGGTCCGCAGTTTAACGTCCCATCCGACGGACGGCGTACTCACTCAAAGTGCCCTCCACAAAGCACCTCAAGTAGGGATCGAGATACCTCTGAAAAATATTCAACACCGCCGGGATTTGAACCCGCGCCCTCATGGTGGGAGGCCAGTACGTTAGCCCCCGCACCATCTCGATCCCCTCCTTCCCTTCATTTCCTTTGACTTCTTTGTCCCAACAGTCATCACTCCCTTCCCATATCCTGTATTTCCTACATTTTGAATTTAGTTTCCTCTGTATTAATGTTGCTGTTTCAATCTCTTAGCATGCCGTAGATCTGTTCCCAGTCTCCTTTTCTTTATCAAACCATGAATTCGTTTCTTCTTCCCATTCATATCTTCCTCTAATTTTTAACTCAATTTATCCAACCACATGTTTGTTTATCCCTTCATTAACTATACTTTTAGCTTCTATTTGATAGCTTCTATTCATCTACATCTTTATCAATACCCTGCAAGCCACCAAAAAGGTGTGTGGCATGGGGTGCAGCACCAGGAGGAAAGGGTAAGGGATGAGGGGGTTAGGGTTTTTCAAATGGATGGGGAAAGGTAAGGGGAACCTGCAAAAAAAACATGTAAATATAATCGTATAGCCATGCGCAGTCGCTACCTTGTAGGCTAATACCTGTTATGTCGAGCCAGCTCCTGGGAGATTTCGATTACAAGAATTCTGGTCTCTTATTGTTCTTGGAAAAAATGACCATTTAAATCTGTCTGTCTTGCAGTCAATCTCTCTAATCTTATATTTGTGATCCCTCCGCCCGTAATACATTGGGGTTCGTATTATGTTCTTGATGTCATCGGAAAATGGCCCATCTTTAAATGTTTTTAATAATTTTAATCTATATTTTAAACGCTGCTGTGTAAGGGAATCCCAGCCTAAATTTTCTAGCAAAGTAGTTACGCTACTGTCACTGCGGTCATAACAATTTTTGACAAAAGTAGCCCCCCTCCGCTGAACTCGTTCCAATTCTGAAATTAAATTTATCTCTTTAGGATCCCATTTACTGGCAGCTTACTCTAGGTGGGGCCTGACTAGGACAAGAAAACATCGTTCCTTCACTTTCTCGTCACATTTACCCAGCACTCTTTTTACAAATCCCAATTTTTTATTAGCACGACCGCATATTTCCCGTATGTGCTTTCCCCAGGACAGATCGTGAGTAATTGTTACACCCAAGTATTTAAAGGAATCTACCCTCGAGATTTCTGTTTGTTTCACTTTGTAACTAAATGAGGGGGTGTTACTCTTTTCCCAAAAATGTATTACTACGCATTTTTTCAAATTTAATTCCAATTGCCATGTATCGCACCAAGTGTGGATTGCATTTAGGTCGTTAGCTAACGTGACTCTGTCATCGCGACTTCGAATGTCCCCATTAATCACCATATCGAGCAATTTCAGTTCCAATTATTCCTGCTTTTTCTCTCCATCTCTTTCCTTATAATACTCCTATAATTCCCAATTCTTTTTTCTGTGGCCTCCTTCACCTGATCTTTCCTTCACAGAGTTTCCTTTCATCTTGTCTTGCCTTTATTTCTGCGGCACACTTCTTCCACAGCTCTTAAAATAGATTCTTTGTGTTCTATTATAAATGGCCAGACTAGGTGGTAATTGTGTACCCATGGTGTTCCCTTTTGGTATATAATAAAATAGCCACATTCTGCTGCTTTTCCCTTTCTTGGGATGGGTGTCAATACTCGTCTAAGAGTCAACCAGCCATATTCCTTGTAAATGCTTCAAACCACCCAACAAAATCTCTACCTTAATTATTTTTCCAACTCAAGAGTTGTATTGTAGGGGTCCTGACAGCCTTCTTAGATTTCATATATTCACATGCCTTTTCTTCATGGTGGTCAAGTATTCCTAGTTCTGAACTATTCTCATTGACATCACATTCTTTTTCAAGTGGTATAAGCAGATTATTATTATTAGGTAATCTACTGGTTAAGGTAGGTTTTTGGATGGACAAAGCTACTAAATAGAACATTTTGTGACTCCTAACAAAACACAAAATCCAGCATCCTACTCTATATCAGGTCCCTCTTCATCTCTGAGTACTTTCTTTCTCCCTTCATCCCGTCCAACATCCCTATCCTGTTCCATCCCTTTCCTCGTTTGCCTAACATTCTCCCCTCAATTACAGTCTTCAACATTCCGCTACCGGCCAATACCCCCTTCATCCACTTTTCCTGCCTCCATAGGATTTCTCCCAACAAACCCCTCTCTTCGCCAACCATACCAAGAACTTCCTCATTTGTTTTCTTCTCTGTCCATTTCACCTTCTCCAATCTTCGCCACACCCACATTTCAAAAGCCTCCAGTTTACGTCTATCCTCCTGCTTCAGTGACCACGTTTCCGCGTCGTACATAGCTACGCTCCATATCAAAGTTTTTACGAGTCTTTTCTTAATATCCTTACTCAACACCCCTGTCATCAACTCCCTCCCCCTTGTAAAAGCCTCTTTGCCTAGTGCAATTCTTCTCCTTACGTCGCTACTACCTTGACCGTATTGGTCCAAAACCCTTCCGAGATACGTAAACTGTTCTACCTGCTCTAGTTTTTGCCCTCCTATTTTAATGTTTAGCTTAGCCTTTTTCTTTCTAGAAAATCGCATCACATTTGTTTTATTAATATTGATTCTCTTTCCATACCTGTCGCACTGAATTACCAATCCACTCAGCAATGCTTGCAACCCCTTGGCTGACTGACAAACTAAAGCTTGGTCATCAGCAAACCTACCTGATATTACGGATTCCCCGCCCACTTTCATTCCTACCTCCAGTTCTTCCCATGCCTCTTTGATCATTTCCTCTGCATACAGGTTGAACAGCAATGGTGATAATGGGCAACCCTGCCGTACACCTCTTCCTAACAGTGCCCATCCGGACTCCCTGTTCCCCACCTGCACCTGAGCAGTCTGAGACATGTTGCGGATTAGCCTCCTATCCCTCCAATCTATTCCTATTTTCTGCAATATACTCAGATAAGCAGATTAATCGTACCTAAATCATGACAGTTCCTTCACTATTCTGTGCCCATTTAACCCTGCCTCTAAACCCTCTACATCTTCACAATACATCTTCCACTATGCTTCTTTCACCCCATTAGTTTCTCTCCTCACATTGTTCATCGGTGGCTATTTTTTCTCCCTGATTCCATTTTCACATTCTTCCATTACATTCTCTAATCCATCTTCCTAATCATATCTTCTGTAATTCATGGCTTTCTAACCCTTTTTCTATTTATTGTTCCTGTTGCTTTGTTTGCCGCTTTATTTACCCCTCGTTTTAGATATTCCTGCCTTTCTTCTACTGTACCCATCCCCTTATCCTCGCTCAGAATTTTATCAATGACCTTGGGTTCCTTTTCACCCCGATTGATTCTCCTACATTCCATTTTCTTATTGTCCTTTCCTTTCACATTCTCTTAAATTTAGCGGTGCACTTAATGAGCAGTACAATTGTGATTCAGAATCCATATGCACTCCTGGGAAACTTACCTACCCAAATTTTTTTTGTCCCAACTAGACAATAAGCTGTTTCTCCTATATGATTTTCTCACGACAGTCATTCCTCTCTCCTACCACACTTCCATTTCCCCCTTTGCCTACCACCACAATCCAATCACCATCAAGGGATTTCTTCCAGCTGCATTCGCTATCATTTCATGTGATTGCATACATCATCTTATGTGTTAGTCCCTATGAATGCTTGTCGTTTTCCCATTCACTGTTCCTATAGTTCTGTTTGCAGCTTTCGATATCCTTTTTTTGAGATTCTTCCACCTTTTGTCAACAGTACTCATCTCCCTCTCCTGGCTAATAAATTTACAATGTAGTTCCTCTATATATTCGATCCACCTCTCTTACACCTTCCTTGGTTCAATCAATAGTTTTTCTAACTTACCTTTGATTGAGAGGAAGGCATTTCCCTTCCTATTTCCTGACAATGCTCTCACCTTCCAGTAAATTGTATCCATTTCAACCTCCCTTTGTAACAATTCAATATCCTTGCACTGGGTCTTTCACCACACTTCTTTTGCTCAATTTCTTTACCACCTCAATTTATTATTCAATTTTCGGTACTTTCTTTGTCCTAACTCTGTGTTTGCGCTCTTCCATTTCCTTTGCTTGTCCATCTCTCTAATCATCTTGTCTGTAATCTTTGGTTTTCTTGTCCTTTTTCCTATTTACGTTTCTTTTAGTTTCATTTGTGGCTTTTGCTACATCTTTATTGATATCTTCCCATTTTTCTTCTCTAGTGCCCGGCTCCCTGTCATCGCCCATAATTTTCTGTGCAGTCTCGTGGCATTCCTTCGTTTTTGTCCTAACTGATGCCTCTACATTCAATGCCCTCGTCTTCTTTCCCTCTTTTATCATCTTTAATCTGGCATCACACTACATTGGCTCTAAATTGTTCCGAATCCCAATCTGCTCCAAGGAAACTGCAAATTAATTACCCTCTTCTTAAAGTCGTGTGGCTAACCATTATTTGGTCTTGGTGACTGATATCTCTCTGAATCCTGAGGCATTTGCCTTGTTTACTCGTGTTTATTGTGGCATATAAACTAATTGTTAGTTATGATTAAACCATTCCTCCTACCGAATTGATTTCCCCCTTTGGTTGTCACTTGGTCATAAACAAGTCCCCTACTTCACTCCCATCTCTCGTTTCACTCACCAGCACCCACTGTTCAATCCCCATCACCTTCCACTGTTTCCCTCCAGGCGCACCAACAATTGTTTCCTCTAATTTATTGTGTACTCTGTCGACTTATTCCTCACCAAGTTTACATGTAGGCATGTGCACCTGAATGATGACCAAGTTCCTTGGCTCAACTTTACTTCTACTTATCATATTCCATCACTCACCAGATCCATGTTTACTATGCTTCTTCCAAGTTTTTTGCTCAATACTACTGCCACTCCTTGCTGGCTCTCTTCCTCTCCATTTCATACTACTCTATAACTATCACTCGAATTATCCCTGTTATCCTTCCATCTCTTCTTTCATAGGCCTAAAGAATCTTTTTCTATAATCCCCAATTTCTATTTCCCAAATTTCCTGTCCTCAACATTGTCCAAACATTCCAGGTCTCCATTCTGCCTGGTTCAGTCCTCTTTTCTGCTGCTGCTGTTGACTCCAGTTTGCGAAATTCCTATGGAGAGAGGGAAATGGAAGAATATAAGCACAGAGTTAGGTAGAAGGAAGTATGAATACTTTAATGATAAACTGAGGCCCAAAAGAAATAGGGTGAAAGAAGCATGGTGGAAGGTGCTGTGCAAGATTATGGAAAGTTTACAGAGAAAGGTTGAAATTGGTGTGCTGTACAAAAAGGTGAAAACACTGTCAGGGAGTGAAATGGAAAAATCATTGCAAACAATCAAATATAAGTCAGGAAAATATTAGTTGAGCCAGAGAAGATTTAAAGCAATGGAAGGAATATATAAAGGAAATGTGAGGTAAAGAAATTAAGCCAGTGAAATTAGACATAGGGAGAAAATATGACATGGATGAGGGTAGCTTAAGTCCAGGCTCATTTGATGGCATAATGGAAAGGGCATTAAGGGAACTGAAATCAATTTAAGGCTGTGGGGTAGACAACATTTCTGCAGAATTGCTAAAAGGTTTAGGAAAACATGGGAGGAAGAGTTTTTATGGACTAATTTGTATTATTTATTAGGGAGGAATTTGGCTGGGAGACTCTGTAAGATCAGTGTTAGTTCATATTAAAAAAAAAAGTAAAGGCTACACCATGTGAGGACTACAGAACAGTAAGTTTGATTTTGCATGCAGCCAAGGTGGATCATCCACAAGAGGATGGAGAGCATGTCAAATGATCACATAGGGGATGATCACTTGTTTGATCCAGGTAAGGGAGAGGTGTACAGTGCAGTAATCAGGGCACTAATACAGAGGAACATGTAGAATAAAATCAGGATGTCTTTTTGTTATATTTTGGGAGAGCAATTGATAGCCTGAATTGGGTGGAATTAAGGTATAGATTGCAGAAAATAGGAGTGGATTTGCAGGATAGCAGACTAATCCACAACCTGTACATAGCCTGAGGCTTAATAGTCCTCCATATATGTGGAGGAAATGATTAAAGAGGCATGGAAAAAACCAGAGGTAGGAATGAAAATTGGCAGGGAATCTGTAAAATTGAAAGGTTTGCTGATGATCAAGCTTTAATTTGCCAGCCAGCGAAGGGTTTGTAAACATTGCTGAGTGCATTGTAAAGCCAGTGCAATAGGTATGGAATGAGGGTCAATATAAATAAAACAAAGGTTATTTGGTTTGCCTGAAAGAGAAAGGCTAGGTTAAAAATTAAAATAGGAGTTCATAAACAAGAGCAGGCAAAACAGTTAACCCAACTAGGAAATGTTCCGAACCAAAATGGTCAAAGTAGGAGGGACATAAGGAGAAGAACTGTGCTGGGAAAAGAAGCTTTCTCTATGAGGGAATTTTCGACAGAAATCTGAAGTAAGAAGGTATAGCAACCATTTGTCAAAACTTTAATATAAAGCGTGGTTTGGTAGGGGGCGGAAACATGGCCATTGAAGCAAGATGATAGGAGTAGATTGTGGAGGCTTTGGAAATGTGGGTGTGGAGAAGGATGGAGAAGTTGAAATGGAGAGAAAGGAAAACAAACAAGGAAGTGCTAGGCATGGTGGGGGAGGTGAAGGGATTGTTGGGACAAATCCAAAGGAGGCAGGAAAGGTGGATGCAGGATATTTTGATTGACTTGCTATGGGGAGCTGAAGACTGTGATAGAGGGGAGAACCTTTAACGAGCAAGGAAGGGGAAGGAAGATGTTATGCATGTTGGATGGAATAATGGTAGGAAAGAACTATGCAGAATAGATGAGGAACTTATTCAAGTGTCCAATGTCAGCTAGTGTTTTTTCTCAGGAGTGGCAAGTAAATATATTTTTGTATGATTGTATAAGCTGTGTCCATCCAAAGCATACCTTAACTGGTTGAATACATAAAAGAATACTAATACTCATTTCTATCTAAACTCATCTCAATGAAGACCAAATTAACATTTTAAATCGTAATCTCTTCAAATTTGCTGTGAGCGTGAGCCATACAGTGTATTGTGCTTATGGGTGTGTGTATCCTTTGCACACTCCCAATTGTTGACCCATTTCCCTGCTCCAGGACCATCAATCACTTCCCCAACCATTACGAGCTGACGAGGAAGGACTTGCTGGTGAAGAACATCAAGAGGTATCGCAAGGAGTTGGAGAAGGAGGGGAGTCCTCTGGCTGAGCGGACATCTGCCGTTGCCAGCTGCACTGAAGGCGGCCATGAGGGAACCTCTAGTTCTGCCTTTGGTGCCGGTGGGTAAGCAATGACCCAATAGGGACCATGGCACACAAGTAATGCACGTGCCTGCGTATATTTTCATCATTGAAGCCCCAAAGGGGCTCTCATTGGAATGTGCTGCTATTATTAATTTTTTTAATAAGAGCTATCTAAAACTTTCCTCTCAGACACTCCTGCAAGCCTCATTTTCATGGGCTGCAAATCATGCCACTGGCTGCTCTTTAAGTATGTAATCTAATCTTATTTGTTAAGGGAACATTTCATGTATACAAACAAAACTAAAATATCCATAATCAAGATACACCTACTAAGCTTGACGTATGAATTGGAGCAAGACTGTCCAATTTGAGTGCTGATGGACCATACCACCAAGGAGCCAAATATTTTACATACCTCCTCCAGACTTGGAAGCATCTCCTGCAAATGTGTAATTCAAGTGTAATCTTAAAGCATACCTGATTATCAAACCTTGGTACTCAGTGGATGAATTTTGTGCATCATGTAAAGAAAAGTCTTAAATGTTGTTTTGTTATATATCCCTCTGTAATGTACGAGGGTCATCCGGAAAGTAGTACCCGTTCGTGAAATAAAAAGACAAAAGTAAATATTAACAAACATAAAAAATTTTATTTGAAAGAGGATACTTTAAACTACTTCTCAACATAATCTCCAAGCAAATTAAGGCATTTGTCATAACGTGTGACAAGTTTCTGTATTCCTGCTGCATAGTCCTTCGCCGCCAGCTCATTGAGATACGCGAGGGACCCATCTTGCACAAATTTTTGCATAATGCAGATGGTGTTTAACAATTTCATGAACAATTGTTCGAGAAACATTGGGAAAATGCTCACAGATGTCATCAATTGTGACGCGCCGATCGTTCCTCACGAATTCGTCAACTGAGCTCACCAGTTGGTCTGTAATGACAGACGGTCTCCCCGAACGCTCATCGTCGTGTGTGTTCCCCCTCCCCATGTTGAAGTTGCGACACCACCGCCGAACAGACGACTCGTCCATTACATTGTCTCCATACACCTCCTTTAATTGGCGATGAATATCACATGGGCGAACGTTTCTTGCATTGAGGAATTTAATCACTGCCCTCACTTCACAACTGGCGGCGTTCTCAATTTTTTTAAACATTGTAAACAATCACAGAAACAACACAGGCAATGCTAGCGTCACGCAACTTGGCTCAGAGAAGGCAGACAAGCCACTGAAGCTATCTGACCTCGTCCAGCGGCTACTCGCGTCGTCAGCACTTCATGCGGCACGAACGGGTACTACTTTCCGGATGACCCTCGTATATAACCTTTTTTTCATGTGATGTATTCAAAGAAAATTGATGCACATTTTTTGCTTTGTGAGGAAGCTATGCTGAACCTGCCTATGGTGAATAAAGCATTATTAATAATACTATCACATTGCTTCAGCAACCATGTTTCTGTGCCAGACAAAACCATGCTCCATGTCGAAGTTTTCACTAATCTTTTCTTAACATCCTTTCTCAATGGTTCAGCCATCATCTCCCTCCTTCTCGTGAAATATTCTTTGTCTAATGCAGCTCTTTTCTTAAGTCCCTTCTCATGGCACCATATGGGTCCAAAACACTTTTAAATAGATAACAAGTGTATGTGTATCTCAAATCTGATGTTTCATTTCATTAGCACTAAACTATGATCTGAATCTCTCCTCTTCTCTCTTTTATGCTGATGCTATTGGATCCAAATTTGCAAGTATTTTGGTGATGATGACCGCAGAGAGGCCTCACTCCTACCACTCCCTGGCATGATACACCGCCCTCTGGGTCAAGTCCCCTAGTTTAGAGGAATCATTCTCATACTTTTGTCCATCATATTTCTTGTGGGATAAATTTTTGAGGTGGTTTCCTTCCTCAATAGTGTTTTTAATTATATTTGTCATACCCAGGTAGTGGAAGGCAGTACCTGTACCTGGACCTGGTACCAGTCACCTTTGTCCTGCCAGCGGATTACAACATGTTTGTGGAGGAGTACAGAAAGACCCCACAGAGTACTTGGATCATGAAGCCTTGCGGAAAATCTCAAGGGGCTGGCATCTTCCTCATCAACAAATTGTCCAAGTTGAAGAAGTGGTCACGGGAGAGCAAATCTCCTTCAGCTTTCAATCCTTGCCTTGTTCGTGAATCCTATGTCATATCCAGGTGCATAAGTGTAATTTGAGAGGCCTATGCATGATAATGATAATATCTATTTCTCCAGAGATTTTAAGCTAGTAATACATATAATATAAGACATATTAAGGCTGCAAAACATTTATAAACAGCAATAAATTGGTAGACACTAAATGAACAAAGCATAAAACACCAAGAGTTCATGCAGCTGTTAGGAATTTCATCACTCTCCAACTGTATGTATATGTATATATGTGTGTGTGTGTATATATATATACACACATACACACATACACATATATACACAGACACACACACACACACTTTTATATATATATATATATAGACACATATTTTTACATGACAATGACGCGACCTCATCCTTACTACCCCAATATCCATCTCTCGCATACAGACTTTAGTGCCCCCCACCCGTGACAAATTTCCTAATATTTCCCCTACTTGCAACCGCCCCCAATGTAAAACTTGTCTACTTATTAGATCTACTCCCCTCTCCCTACATCCCCTCATTGCCCCCTCACCTCATTCCCATGCTAATTGCCCCTCAAAAAACATTATTTGTCTTTTGTCATTCAAATATTGCACTTCCTTTTACATAGGCCCCCTGTTGTGTATTGCCATGTGTGGTAATGTATTACCCCCTTATCCATTCGAATGAACAATCACCGGTACTCCTGCAATTCTGCCTCACTCTCTTCTCTTCCTATCCCTTCACACGCCAATTCCCACAACCTTTCATTCGATCAGTGTTTTTCTCTCAGCATCTTAGAATCCCTACCTGATTCAGCCACCAATATAGAGATGAGAACTCGTGAATCCGCCTACATATTAGCTTTCCGATCTTTCAAAATTCCCACCCTTTACCGCCATCTTTAATTTCCCTTCCAGCATTCCCTACACCTCACCTCCCTTCCCCACCCAGACACCTTACCCCTCTCCAGCATATTTTCAATCTTACTTGAAGAAGGCCTCAGAGGAGGCCGAAAGCTGAAACAATTTACTGTGTGAGTGTCCTTTTAAGTGTTACTATTTTTTTGTGTTCTATTGTGCCGTCCCATTATTATATATATATATATATATATATATATATATATATATATATATATATATATATATAATAATGGGTTAAGTTAGGAATATATATATATATATATATATATATTCCTAACTCTCTCTCTATCCGCGGACACCGAATTTGCAACACCACAGCCACTCTCAACAAATACCTTGCCAATCTACACCTTGCACTCCTCAAACGCGGTTACCCAGAAAAGTTGCTACGAAATAAAATCCACCGTTCCACCCGACCACACACACCACACAATAAAAAGCCCACATCTGACGCAGGACTCAACCTTTGCACCACCTATTACCCCGGATCACACAGACTGAAAACCCTCCTTAAAGAACTGTTCCCAATTCTACATGACAATGACGCGACCTCATCCTTACTACCCCAATGCCCATCTATCGCATACAGACGACCCGCCAATCTCAAAAACCTTCTGAGATCCACCAACCCTTTGGCGCCCCCCCGTGACAAATTTCCCAATATTTCCCCAACTTGCAACCGCCCCCGATGTAAAACCTGTCCTCTTATTATGCCTACTCCCCTCTCCCTACATCCCCTCATAGCCCCCCCACCTCGTTCCCACGCTAATTGCCTCTCAAAAAATATTATTTATCTTTTATCATGCAAGCATTGCACTTCCTTCTACATAGGTGAATGCATTACCCCCTTATCCATCCGAATGAATAATCACCGATACTCCTGTAATTCTGCCTCACTCTCTTCTCTTCCTATCCCTTCACACGCCAATTCCCACAACCTTTCATTCGACCAGTGTTTTTCCCTCAGCATCCTAGAATCCCTACCTGATTCAGCTACCAACATAGAGGTGAGAACTCGTGAATCCGCCTACATACTATCCTTCCGTTCCTTTAAAATTCCCACCCTTAACCGCCATATTTAATTTCCCTCCCAGCATTCCCCTCCACACCTCCCCTCCACACCTCCCCTCCACGCCCATAACTCTTTCCCCTCTCCTGTTCCATAGCATATTTTCAGTCTCTCTTGAAGAAGGCCCCTGAGAGGGCCGAAAGCTCGAACAATTTACCGTGTAAGTGTTCTTTTATATGTGTCTATTCTTTTCTATTTGTGTTATGTTTTGTCAGCCAATTATATATATATATATATATATATATATATATATATATATATATATATATATATATATATATATATATATATGTATGTATGTATGTATGTATGTATGTATGTATAAACCATAAGCGCAGTAATCAACCCGAAGGTCGATTTGGTAAGTGATGGTAGAGTTCACCCATTACTAAGCCCAATGGTGTGTGAAATTCACACGTCAGGGTAGGGGGGCCAGTTCCTGTCCCTGTGCCGGTTATGGTTTCCCAGGAAGATATGGTACCGGAAAAATCACAAAGCTTGGGTGGAGCTGCAGGTGCCCAGAGTGCCTTGCCCGGGAATCAAACCCGGGACCCTCTGGTCAGAGGTCCAACGCTCTACCCACTGGACTATATATATATATATATAAATATATATATATATATATATATATATATATATATATATATATATTATTATTATATATATATATATATATATATATATATATATATATATATATGTATATATTCCCGGTCAAGGAAATATTTTTACTCTTGTGATCCGTCCGATTCCACCTTCCCCACCTTTATTGTGTTCGTCCTTTATATGTGTTCCTATCCCTTTTCCTTATATCTGTTTATATATATATATATATATTTTTTTTTAAGGTAATCTACCGGTTAAGGTAGGTTTTTCGATGGACACAACTACCAAACAAATATTTTGTGACTACTAACAAAACACAACCCTAAATTCTACTCTACACCAGGTCCCTCTTCATCTCTGAGTACTTTCTTCCGCCCTTCATCCCGTCCAACATCCCTATCCTGTTCCTTCCCTTTCCTCTTTTGCCGAACATTCTACCCTCTATCACAGTCTTCAACATCCCACTGCCGGTCAACACCCCCTTCATCCACTTTTCCTGCCTCCATAGGATTGCTCCCAACAAACCCCTCTCTTCGCCCACCATACCAAGTACTTCCTCATTTGTTTTCTTCTCTGTCCATTTCACCTTCTCCATTCTTCTCCACACCCACATTTCAAAAGCCTCCAGTCTACGTCTATCCTCCTGCTTCAATGACCACATTTCCGCGCCGTACATAGCTACGCTCCATATCAAAGTTTTTACGAGTCTTTTCTGAACATCCTTACTCAAAGTCCCCGTCATCAACTCCCTCCTCCTCGTGAAAGCCTCTTTGCCTAGCGCAATTCTTCTCCTTACGTCCCTACTACTTTGACCGTGTTGGTCCAAAACACTACCGAGATACGTAAACTGTTCTACCTGCTCTAGTTTTTGCCCTCCTATTTTAATGTTAAGCTTGCCCTTTTTCTTTCTAGAAAATCGCATAACCTTTGTTTTATTAATGTTGATTCTCATCCCATACCTGTCGCACTGAATTTCCAATTCACTCAGCAATGCTTGCAGCCCCTTGGCTGACTGACAAACTAAAGCTTGGTCATTAGCAAACCTAACTGATTTTACGGATTCCCCGCCCACTTTCATTCCTACCTCTAGTTCTTCCCATGCCTCTTTGATCATTTCCTCTGCATACAGGTTGAACAGCAACGGTGATAATGGGCAACCCTGCCTTACACCCCTTCCTAACACTGCCCATCCTGACTCCCCGTTTCCCACCCGCACCTGAGCAGTCTGAGACATGTACAGGTTGTGGATTAGCCTCCTTTCCCTCCAATCTATTCCTATTTTCTGCAATATACTCATTAGTTTTTCCCAATTCACTCTATCAAACGCTTTTTCGAAATCTACGAAACAGGCAAATACCTCCTGGTTGTGTTCTATATTCCTCTCGATTAATAATCTCATTACTGCAATGGCATCACGCGTACCTCTCCCCTTCCTAAACCCAAACTGATCATCCCCTAAGTAATCATTTGCCCTACTCTCTATCCTTTTGTTTATGATCCTGAGAACAACTTTAGCTGCGTGGGATATCAAACTAATTGTCCTATAGTCCTCACATGACGTGGCCTTTACCTTTTTCGGAATCGGAACTAAAACTGCTCTCACAAAGTCTTCCGGCCAGATTCCCTCCTCATAAATGCTACGGATCAGCCCATATAGCCTCTTCCTCCCACATTTTCCTAAGCATTTTAAAAGTTCCACGGGAATGTTATCTACCCCCACGGCCTTATTTAGTTTCATCTCCCTTAATGCCCTTTCTATCTCATTGTCTAGTATGCCTGGACCTAAGCTGTCTTCCTCTACGTCATTTTCTTTTTCAATGTCTAACTGTGTTGGTCTGAGTTCTTTACTATACAGTTCTTCTATATACTCCTTCCATCTCTCTTGGATCTTTCCTGCGTCAACTATTACCTTACCCGCCTTATCTCTAACTATTAGCATAGCTCTTCCTTTCTTACTTCCCGATAACGATTTAACTTTGCTGTACAGCGCACCGATTTCACCCTTCCTCTGGAGACTTTCCATATCCTCGCACTGCGTCTTCCACCATGCGTCTTTTGTGTTATTTGTTGCCCGCCTCAATTTATTGTTCAATTCTATGTACTTCATTTTGCCTAATTCTGTATTTATATTCTTCCATTTTCGCCGCTCATCCATCTTTGTAATTATCTCATCCGTGATCCATGGTTTCCTAGTCCTTTTAGCGTTAACGGTTCCAATAGTGTCTTTTGCGGCTTTAGACAACCCTTTTTTGATCATTTCCCATTTTTCTTCGATAGTAATAAGCCCTTTACCATCCTCCATTATTTTCTCTACCGCCTGTTTGTATTCCTTCCTTTTCAACCCATTTAATGCTTCTACATTCCATTTTCTAACTCGCCGCCCCTGCCTTATCTTTTTGAAACGTACGCTACATTTCATAACAACTAAATTGTGGTCTGAGTCCGCATCCGCTCCCGGAAAGCTGTGGGAATTTATCACACTATTCCTAAACCTGTGTCTAACCAGGATATAATCTAGCTGATATCTTCCTGAGTCACCTGGCATTTTCCATGTATACCTGCATATATATATATATATATATATATATATATATATATATATATATATATATATATATATATATATATATATATATATATATATATATATATATATATATATATATATATATATATATATATATATATATATATATATACATATATATATACACACACACATATATATATATATATATATATATATATATATATAGTACAATACACAGTAACACACAATATAGAAACACAAAAAAAGAGAAGAACACTCACACGTTATTTCTTGATATTTCAACGGAAACAATCCGTCTTCCTCTGAAGATATAGAAGTAATGACTGCTGGAGTTGTTGAGGTGAGGGGTGCGAGAGAAAGGGAAGGGGGCCAGGAGAAGGGGAGAACGGGAGGCGAAGGAGGGGTGAGGGTGGGCTTCCACAAAGTAACAATTTTAGGCCACTCCCATCAGTGAACGACATTCAGGCCCGGATGCTGATAGGCCATACAGATGTAAATGAATGCCATTTCAAGTGTTTTTAATTGTATAGGGTTATCGGATGTGGGAAGGGAGGCCAGGACGGAAACATTGTAGCACAGGTTGAAAGGGGTATTATGATGGGAAGCATGTTTAGGGATGGGGAGACCCGCGGACGGGGAGGAGGGATTGCACGAGGCGCGGTGGTTATTAATCCTAATGTTAAGTGGTGTGGAACATTCACCCCCAAGCCTGCCTCAACCACAGACTCCCAGCCTCTCTCAATCTGTACTACCTACTTCCCAGGCATTCAGTCTCTCAAATTCATCCTCAAAGACCTATTCCCCATCCTCAAAAATCACAACACTTCCTCCAACCTTCTTCCCAAATGCCCCTCTGTCACTTTCAAACGTCCCGCCAACCTAGCAAATATCCTCAAATCCACCAGGCCGCTCTCAAAATCCCCTCACACCCCCAGAGCCATACCCACTCCATGTCATCGAGCAAGATGCAAAACCTGCCCTATTTTCACCACTCCACCCCACTCCATCCCACCATTTAACTCTCTCCCGCCCTTCCCCTATTCCTCTTGCACTTCCAAGAATGTAGTTTATTTTCTTACCTGTAAACTCTGCCCGTCATTTTACATAGGCCAATGTTCCACACCACTTAACATTAGGATTAATAACCACCGCGCCTCGTGCAATCCCTCCTCCCCGTCCGCGGGTCTCCCCATCCCTAAACATGCTTCCCATCATAATACCCCTTTCAACCTGTGCTACAATGTTTCCGTCCTGGCCTCCCTTCCCACATCCGATAACCCTATACAATTAAAAACACTTGAAATGGCATTCATTTACATCTGTATGGCCTATCAGCATCCGGGCCTGAATGTCGTTCACTGATGGGAGTGGCCTAAAATTGTTACTTTGTGGAAGCCCACCCTCACCCCTCCTTCGCCTCCCGTTCTCCTGGCCCCCTTCCCTTTCTCTCGCACCCCTCACCTCAACAACTCCAGCAGTCATTACTTCTATATCTTCAGAGGAAGACGGATTGTTTCCGTCGAAATATCAAGAAATAACGTGTGAGTGTTCTTCTCTTTTTTTGTGTTTCTATATTGTGTGTTACTGTGTATTGTACTATTCGGCACTTCCGTGTTACCTCTACGAAAGCATATATATATATATACACATATATATGAATGTATGTATATATATATATATATATATATATATATATATATATATATATATATATATATATATATATACATACATTCATATATATGTGTATATATATATATATATATACATACATACATATATATGTGTATATATATATATATATACATACATACATATATATGTGTATATATATATATATATATATATATATATATATATATATATATATATATATATATATATATATATATATATATATATAAAGATATATCATTGTTATATATTTTATGGTACTTAAGCTACTGGATCCAAAATTTTAACGCATATTTCATCCACTAATATGCCTGAATAATGTATCTATCACATTGAACACATTTCATTCAGCTAATAAATACTTCAATGGGAACACATGAATATTTATTGTTAAATTCTTGCGCTACAATCTTTAGTAATCAAACCTTGATGTAGCGAGTGTGAGTCATACTTCCATAATTCTTTGGGTGTCTAAATGTTCAGTGGGAGAAAAGGAGAAAAAGCGTTTTCGGAGAATAAAATTCTATTATTTTGAAAATTGTTTTTAAGTTCTCATGTTGCTGATGCCAATGACTAATGAATTAGATTGAATGCAATGTCAAATACACTTTTTGATTCCATAACATTGAATGGCATATGAAATATAACAATGATATTTAAACAATTTTCAAAGCAGAGAATTTTTGGTTTTGCACTCTTTCATGGGCGAATGGGCATTTATGTATGTGCCTGCGTGTACGCAACCGCAGAAGGGGTCTGCTCCCCAAAGATCAGAATCATTTCTTTGCCATTGGTTCAGTGTGCAACAAACATAACTCTACATGAACATTGACAATGGTGTGAACAGAGAATTAATCAAATGCTTTATTATGGATAAGATATTGAATAAAGAAATTATAAATAGTATAAAAGTACACTGATGTATGTAGTGTGTATTGCATGCCAAGAGTCAAATAATTGGGAAAGCATTAGGTAAATAGGGAAAGGAAACTGGAAGACTAAAGCTATTCCAGATGGCATGAAGGGAAGTTAAATTCTGGAACTAAAAGGGAATTAGTTTAGTCCAAAGGTGTGCAAATTGTGTTGAAGAATAGTCCGTTGGAAGCCCATGAGATTTTGTAATAGTTTTCTGGAACTTCCCCAAACCTACCTCCAATCAATGGATTCATGTAACGATAACAGTAATACTAATGGAAGCAAGCAGCTGTCTCTTTGGTGGTTGTGGTGGCCCGAGAGTGGTGTTGGCTGCCGCCAATGGCCTCCTCACCCAAGGTCTCCCCCTTTCATTCCCCTTGCCACAGGTACATAGACAACCCACTGCTGATTGGGGGCAAGAAGTTTGATCTCCGCCTCTATGTCCTCGTCACATCATTCCGTCCCTTGAAGGCATATCTCTTCAAGTTGGGCTTTTGCCGTTTCTGCACTGTCAAGTATGATACTGGGACGCAGGAACTGGACAACATGTACGTCCACCTCACCAACGTCTCCGTGCAGAAGCATGGGGTTTGTAATATGGGGGCTGTGTCAACCCTCCTGGTTTAATTTCTATCTCATGTTTTTGTCTCATTGGTTTTGTGTGCTCGCATGATCCATTGTGGATGTATTTCATGTGTGCTTGGAGGGAAAGGGCAGTTTTATCGACAAATTTCATGCCCTCTAACCTTAGGTCCGAGGAGCATATTAATCTGCGAAAGAGAAATGTGATGATATATGATGACTGGTATTTAGAAAAAAATATATATTGGCATGCATCGCTATCAGTCACCATCAGGGTTTGTTTCCTCAGAAATGTGCCATTGAGTGATTATTTATATTTAAACTTATGATTAATGACCAATGCATTCCTTGAAAATTGGTGCAAACACATATATGGATTTTGATAGATGCACATTGTTCAACTTCTTTGGAATATTGGCACCGATTTCATGGCAGCTAAGGATTCTAGTTTACTCTTAATAAATGCATTCACTCTGTGTTTAACCGATAAATACTTTTCCCTCTCATTCAAAGTCTTCCTTATTGGTTTGTGGGATGATGTAAACACTGCATAGAGGGGATGATGAAGGCTTAGAGGCGAGAAGCAGATTATACACAAACTGTGAACTTGTTGAACATTAAAATGTTATCTTGTTTATAAAATTATTTATTGTGGGCCTTTGTCATTTTTACATGAACTCTAATTATTACTGAGAACAAGGCTCAGCTTTGCATGGATGAGATCAGATTGCTATAATGTTCACAATATTGTCATAAAGAATTGTTAAAAGGAATACACTTTCTTTAAGGACTTGGTTACTAATCATTGATACATTACCTGCATCAAGCAGCCATTGGTGTAATGAATTGGAGAGTTTGAATTTTAACTTTATTAGCATACAGCATATGCTCACATTACTTACGATCCATTGTAGAACAATGCATTCACCCTGAGAGAAGCTAGGTTACAATGTGAAACAATATAATATTATCTTTTGCATGGCATTATATACTCCCACGCACTATCAAAGTGAAACCTTGAACATACACAGCTGACTGAAAATATTGCCCTTTATCATTTTGCCATGTAGTTTCTATGGCAGTTCAATAAACATTCCAAATTAATTAACTTAATCCTCTCATTAAGAAAAGTTGTGGAGGTACATGTGGTTCTAAATTACTTAATAATTAAAAGTTGCTTGAGTTGTGTCATTACATAATTAAATGAATTATAGTCATATAATCATTATATAGACTCAAGGTATGGGCTCTCTCCCAAAAATATGCCTTCCGGAGGAGGTGTAGTGTGACTGGCAGAGGCGATGGCATCAGTGCATCCACACAAAAAGGTGCTATTTTGAAGAATTTAACTAATTTGTACTTTGATCTGCAAGAAATGGATTTATATTTTATATTTCTCTGAATTGATTCTACTTGTTTTTGGAACAGAACCTGTCTGTATTGTATTGCTATTCTTATAAAAAAATATTCTTCTGCATTATTGTGATGAGAAGTCGACCCATGTGGTACAAAGAGTAGCAAAAACATTCATGTCACTTACCAAAGTTCTTCTCCAACTACACTGTGGGTGTGGGAATGAAAATGTAGAACTCCCTCCCAAAATCTATATCATTGCAGTATTTACGCATAAATTTCAGAGTGGAGTAAACATCTCTTGCTGGAAAAGCATTATTTTACTGTTGATCAATTCTCAGCCGACAACCAGAAAGTTTTATAACTATCTACCTAGTGCTCTTATCTTTTGGATTTCCTGTTGCATTTGTTTGTACCATGTGTGTATTCTTTTTCTAAAGATTCCTGTTCATGCACATAGTCAAGGTATGGCTCTGAATAATAACAAAGCTGACTTTTAGATTGTGTATGCGCAAAGTGGCTACAAATATGATAATATCTGTTGTATTGGTCCCACGTTGTTGCGATAACTTTTTGTGTGAAGTTGCAAATATTTGTGCAAGTCATGGGATAAGCATAACGCAAGGGAGCAGGAAGGAAAAGGACATTTGCAAGAAAACCATATTGTTGTTGTAAGTTAACCAATTATCAACTGGATATCTAGTAAACTCTAGAAAATTCTCTTGTCTAATAAAATCTAAGTGTCCTTTTATGATCCTCCTACATTTTGTAAAGTTAAATTCAATATAAATACTGTTATTTTGGCAGAAGTGGTGAATATTAATTGGTATCCTCAACTGTGCAGTCTGAGACAAACGCAGGTTCCAGATTTGTCATCTGATCCTACCGTGTACTCCTACCTGCTGCAAATACGGTTTACTCTATCAAGCCACTTCTCTAGTAAAGCATGCAAACGAATCATGATGGTAGTCAATGTTCATTTCTAGTCAGGAATTCATAATTGCTATGGTGCCATGGGTACTCATCTCCTTTCTAAACCCAAACTGATCCATACCTAAGTATTATGTCATCTCTTCTCCACCCTTTTGTTGTAAATCCTAAGTAATAATCATAATAGCTTTATTGGTCTTGAAGGTTTGTACATGAATTTATAAGACTATCAAAAAAAAGAAAAAAAAATACAAGAGGACATCAGATAAAATATTGATTTACCAGAATAAAACAAACTAAGTACGGGTTCAGAAATTTAACAGCTGTATAAAAGCAAATATCCTAAAAATACTTTTTTAATTTTGATTTAAAATTAAAGTCACTGTAAATTAAGCCATTTTGAACGAAAATAGACAACCACATTTTTATTTTCTCTGTGGCATGAGAAAGTGATATCAAAATAATCATTATTCACTGTCAAAAGTTCTTAAGGATGAAACCAGTGTTTAGTAATTCATATGTCATAATTGTTTTCATTACAAATTATTCCAAAATATCAGTTTTTTTCCCAATCTATTGTCATTTAAATTTATCACTCTTGAGTCAGGATGTGATCAGTTGAAAGTGATTCCATTGGGCTAGGCATCATTATTTATCTTGGAGTATTTTTTATTGAGATTGAACTTTTGAACCACTGTGTTCTTTGGCCATGATCTAGCATCAACTAACTGACTGAGAATGATGAGATCAGTCCAATATGATTTATTTACTTTCAATATCCTTGCCACAACACAGTATATTGCATTTCACAGTGCAGCATTTCTTCTGGCCACACTCTTGACGTGAATATGGCTGGAGATGTTTCATGTAGAAGGGTGTTGAGAGTGTACCTTAATGGGTTGTCCCTCTGATGCAAGTGCCTCCTCTTGGTGCAGGGAGAGTACAATGGCATCCATGGTGGGAAACTGAGTGTGCAGAACCTGAGGCTATACCTGGAGGGAACGCGGGGGAAGGCGGTCACCGAGAGGCTCTTCTCCTCCATCTCATGGCTCATCGTGCACTCACTCAAGGCTGTTGCTCCCGTCATGGCCAATGACAGGCACTGCTTCGAGTGCTATGGCTACGACATCATTGTGGACGACCGCTTGAAGCCTTGGCTCATTGAGGTGAGTGCCCTCGCTAATGTATGGGAGCCAAGGGCAGAGGCATTGCATGTCTCCAGGAATTTGGGCCCTGGGCCTCGTCGAGGGCTTGGGATCCAGACGAAACATCCCTGTGATGGAATCAACAGCCTGGTGCAGAGAGCAGAGCTTGGGGGTTGGGGATATTTCCATCAAAATCAAAGATAACAAGGAAGGATTATAAATATAATTAATAGTTTTAGGAATAACTTTGTGGAACTGTTCCATAAAGAATAATGTTAAAGTAGAACTTCGTAACTCTAAACAAAATATAAGCTTTATTGAGTCCTAGGTGTCACTGCGGTGCAGCATCTTCGTGAAAGTTCTTACAAAGTTCATTACAAAGTTATATTTTATCATTATTCAAGGATTATAAATTCCTTTCTTGCAATGGCATAGTTTTGTAAGATTATTATAACATATCAGCCATTGATGTGCATTCAGGCTTGTTGTAGTTGGTAAGATGATATCCCTAAGAAACAAATTAATATGAGCAAGTGCCTTTTTTTCTTCCTTAGAAAGGTTTAAGCACACCAGGCAATAAATCAGTGTGCATATAAAGTGTCCAGTGTCAGTGATAGTGAGTGTCAATTCATTAGAAAGGACATGTTTGGCAATATTCTCCCTTTAATTTCTTGGCTCTGGGATGTTTTTTATTATTTTATCTTATATTGGACAGCAGATCATATATTTTGGAGCTCGCAGGACACTTGTGATGGCTTTGGAATTACAACATCATCAGCAGTTAACATTTTCTCATGAGTATCAGCAGTTCAACTACTCTCTCTGACGTGATAGACCCAAAAATTGCAAAGCAAATGCACAAATGAGGGAAGCCATTTCAGTCTGTTTTGGTTATTCTTCATTTTTTATCATCAAATAAGGGCCACAGTAAGTGGTTTGCCATGATTTAAGTTTCCCTTATTTAGTCTTGACTTCCCCATGTGGTGCAGGGGAATTATGCCCCAATATTCAGTTTGCACACTGTGCACAATCGCAGACTAGTGAAAGATGCCTGCCAGGCTTTATGTGTTAATCTAAAAGCAGAATACTACCTTGATCAAAAATTTCCCGGAATTTATTCAGAAAATTAAAAATACAAGTTTATTCATCTAAATCTATATTGTCCCCTTCAAAGTAATCCCCATCGACTGCAACACACTTATGCCAGCGCTTGATCCAATCCTCGAAACATTTTTTATATTCGGTTTTCGGTATGTCCATCAGTGCTTCCTGCGATTTTTCCATTACTTCCTCTCGGCTGCTAAAACGCGTTCCCCGTAATGGTTTTTTAACTCGATTGAACAGAAAGAAGTCACAGGGAGCCAAATCAGGTGAATTCGGTGGCTGTTGGATGGTATTTGTTGCATTTTTCGTCAAAAAATTACGAATAATGATAGCACTGTGCGACGGTGCGTTATCATGGTGCAAAATCCACGAGTTTTCTGCCCACATTTCTGGTCTCTTTCGGCGAATTGCTTCACGCAAACGTCTCATAACGCCCAAATAATACTCTTTGTTTACTGTCTGGCCTTCTGGCAAAAATTCATGATGCACTACACCGTTGTAATCCATGAAAACCGTCAGCATTGCCTTCTTTTTTGACTGAAAACGACGTGGTTTTTTTGGTCTCGGCTCATTTGGTGAACGCCATTCACTTGCCTGATGTCTGGATTGCGTGTCGTACTCATAAACCCACGTCTCGTCTCCAGTAATGATCCTTTTGATGAATGTGGGATCGGATTCAGCCTCGCAAATCATGTCTTTTGCGACGTCAACACGGTCTCTTTTTTGCATGAAATTGAGGTCTTTTGGCACCAACTTTGCTGCTACACGACGGAAACCCAAATCATTAACCACAATGTCTTGGGCGGATCCATAGGCAATGTTCAAGCCCTCCGCTATTTCTCTGATGGTTAATTTGCGGTTATTGACCAACATTTCTTTTACTTTATCAATTTTTTCACCGACTTTCGATGTCGATGGTCTGCCACTGCGTTCATCATCTTCGATTGACTCACGACCACTTCTGAACCGCTCGTGCCACTGGTAAACGACCGTTTTTTTTAGAGAATCGTTGCCGAAACACTTTTCCAACATTTCCAACGTCCGTGCGCCACTAAATCCGTTTTTTACGCAAAATTTAATACAAGTTCGTTGTTGCAAATTTAAATCCATTTCTGCAATTGTAAAAAATCGCCAACACACACAGAGATAGATGTACTCTTGGCTACGTAACTTTTGCAAATGTCAAGTTATGACACTAAGATTTAAAGGGAATATCAACAACAGATGTACCAATTTAAAAAAAAAAAACAGAACTCAAATCGGAACGATGGGAGCGCCACACGGTGGTTATTCCGGGAACTTTTTGATCAAGGTAGTATGTCCTTGAAAGGTAAAACACCTTTGTAATTCATCTTATTATAAATTGAAACCTACCAAGAAACATTGTTGGATATTTTTTAATATATGTAAAAAATATTAATCTAATTATACATCTTAAAATTGAGACGGTATAAATACAGGTGTATAAAAGAATATAAGTAATGACAATAAAATGAATATGTATCCAATTATCATATGACTGGCTGTCATTCAAGGTTTAGAGAGGCAAGCAAATGGGAAAAGAGGTTTGGATGAAATGGGATAGTCTGATTGAGGATCTATGGATGAGTTGTTGGAATGGAATGTGAAGAATCCAAACTAATCAATACCTGGAAGATGTGTTGGGCAAACTGAGAGTGGTAAATAAAATCAGCAGGGCTAACATTAGGTGGTTAGGTCACATGCAGCAAATAATCCAGGAAAGGTCACTAAAAAGACACTTATGGGAAAGTCTGGTGGTATGAAGTGGAGTGACTAAAGTTACTTTTGTTTGCTGAAGAGGAGGGGATTGTGGGGGGGGGTATTTAGAGGGAATGAGGAGTGTGAGATGATTGAGGAAGGAGGAGGAGGCATGAAGAGGCCCCTAAAATGGTCACGGTGGCACCAAGGAGTCATTGAAATATATCTCGTACCTTAGTGATACCTATGGGGGTACTCTAATGAACATTAATTGGGAGCTCTACAATTACTGTTTTTCACTCTTAATTTTTATTTATTTGAATATATAATATTATAATTCGGTGTGATTCTATTGTATGTATAATGTATTTTATAGTGGCATGAATATACTGAAGGATCAATTCCTATGTAATCAACACACATTGTCTATACTTACATTTAGTCATGTAAGTGAGAATGAACTAATTTCATAACTACAGGGTGTGTTTCGAAAGTAATGCAATTATCTTTTTTAGTATTTTATTGAACAGATTTGCACAAACACTTTAAATTATTCAAAGTACTGTCCTTGGACGTCTACATATTTTTTCCAGCGACTCTGCCATGACCGGTACGTGCCCTGGAAGGCTTCTTCGGCGACCTCTCGCAAGGTCATCGTCACGGCTGATTGTATCTCTTCTATGGACGAAAAGCGGGTTTCTTTCAGGGCTACCTTAATCCGAGGGAGCAAAAAGAAGTCTGCTGGGGCGAAGTCAGGACTATAGGGGGGGGGAAGGGGGGGGGCAAACCTGGTGTTTGCCCAGGAACTCACGGACTCGTAGCGCGTTGTCATGATGGAGCTGCCAGGCAGTGGAGATGTCTTTTGTCATCCTGATGATCCTTTTTCGGAGTCTTTCCAGCATGTCCACATCGTAGGTGGCGTGAACTATCTGTCCTTAAGGAACAGACTCCTTATGGACCACTCCTTTACCGTCAAAAAAGACAATGAGCATTGTTTTCAATTTTGATTAGCTCAGTCTTGCCTTCTTGGGTTTGTTCATTGTGAACCTCTTCCCGACCCTCCTTAAAGGCCTTGAACCATCTCGAAACTTGTGAGTTGGACAGAGCAGAGTCCCTTTAAGCCTCCAGAATCACTTTGTTAGTCTCCTCAAGAGATTTTTTCAGTTTAGCATAAAACTTAATTGCGTAACGTTGCTTGATCGTCGATTCTATTTTTTTCATGACACAGTCGGTGCGCAGAGGTTTACAATAACTGATGTCCCGCCGCTTCCACAGCTTGGAGAGCACTGAGATTGATTTTGTGGCTAAGCTTAGCGTCTCCCCCTCCCACCTACTCCAAGTGGTTCGATCCCACTCCGATGAAAAGGAGGGGCGCAGAAAATTCAATTGCATTACTTTCGGAACGCACCCCTTAGTATGTAAATTTGTACTGTATTAGCTTTTATCAGAGGTATTCTGCATTCCTATTGGTAATTGGGTTATTCCTATGGATAAATAAATAATTAAATGAATTTTCATGAATCTGTCCCTTGGTTTCAGGTCAATGCATCTCCGTCCTTGACTTCGACCACTGTAAATGACCGAATTCTGAAGTATAAATTGATTGACAACATAATATCCGTTGTTCTCCCACCAGATGGGATACCAGAGTGAGTAATTTTGCTTTATCTTTGCTCAATTTAATATGAACTCATAATATTAAAGAATAAGCTATTGCAAACTGTCCCCTTGACATATTTACCGAGTCAGATACCCATAAAACTTACGGTGCAGTGCATCACATATCTGAACTTATCTCTGGCTGCTAAAAGGAATTGCATGATTGTCTGAGTGATAAAAATAGCTCAGGCTTCTGTCAACTACAATGTTGCTAAGCTCAATTGTCTGTGTATGAAATTCAGAGCAATATTCTTACTCTAAGCCTTTATTTATAAAGCATAAGTAATGCTGTAATAAAAATAGTAGAGTTGGCAGAGCATTTAGCTTCTGATTAAGGGTTAAAGTGTGGGTGATTCCTTTGAATGCCCCTCAGCTTCACCCAAGTCTTGTGACTCAGCAAACCCCAGAACTTTGTGGGAAACTTCAGGTGCCACGGGGAAAAGAATCTGTGAGCACTCTGTGAATGTGCGAATGTTATACACCATGTGTGAAGCAGTGATGGCTCAGTTCAAATCTAACGGCTCTTGAGCCTAGAATCAAAATCAAAATAATGGACTGGAACTGATATAAGTTAGGATGTGTTTGGTTTTTTTACTCTCTAAAACCTCATATAATGTCTTAATATCCACTAGGGAGTATTAAAGATTCCATGCAATGGTTTTAGGTGATAGTATGATGCTGGGTTGCATTTATGCGTGAAGGCCACTGCTTAACTAGAATGCCCCAAGCCTTTCTGGTGAAGCTAGTAGTAGTATATAGGGGAGGCGACTGAGGGCTGAGGTCATTTGGGCCGTAGGGGATGGACAGGAAAGGATGAAGGGTGGAGAGAAACCAAGCATCAGCATTAGCCTACTCCTAATGAAAGACGCCAAGGGGTCTGCAGCTTAACGTCCTATCTGACGGACGGAGTACTCACTCAAAGTGCCCTCCACAAAGCACCTCGATTAGGGATACCTATGAAAAATATTCAACGCCGCCGGGATTTGAACCCGGGCCCTCCGGGTGGGCAGCCGGTACAATAGCCACCGCACCATCTCGATCCCCCCGGTGAAGCTATGTAATAAATTGGAATCAGAGAAGGGACCCTATGGAAAATAATGCACAAAATGCAGTCGCATATTTTTGTTTGGTCTGTGCGTGATGAAGTTCCACATTGTGTTCCAAACTGAAAAACATCTTATGGCATGCAAGGAACTTGGTCTCAGAGAAAGAGCCTGCTCAATGCAATGCGAAAAAGCCTGCTACACGCATAGTTTCATGTACTCTGTATCCTGGTTTGTCAATTAATACATTACAACATATGTTACATGCATGTATATTTAGTTATTAAGAATTAAGAGCTGATTTGTAAGTTGAAAAGTTCCCATGTTAAAACTCATTAAAACAATTGTCATGTTGCTCTCAGAGAATGCTTCTTGCAGCGTAGGCATGCCACCATAATGCCTTTTTATAATTTATTTCTTGGATGATGTTTGATAAACATTCCTATGATGAAAGTTCAGCAGATACAGGTCATAAACTGGGTAAATGCGTTGCGATGGCGAATAGTGCCTTGGCTTGAATTATCTAAAACAAAAAAAATATGTTCTATAGGCTATTAAAAAATATCTCTGAATTTAATATGTAATGCAATGCATTATGTCTACATTTTTGGTGTGAAGAGGGGGTTAATTACGGTTTTTGTTGCCCCCATATTTGTACCACTTTTATCTTGAATCTTTGAGAATTCACGGCACCAATGTCTTATTGTGTCGTGAGAGTTAATATGTTGTGATATAATGTATGTGGTCCACGAGTGTTCATGACTAGTCGGAACCTAAGAGAGTTCAACTTTTATCACATATTTTCATGTGTGATAAAAGTTCTCCAAATTAATGTTTTTTAAAAATATTTTCTAATTTCATATTATCAATTATATTTTTTGTGTAGATCACGTTTGACGATTACATGTACTTGCATATCTCCCATTGTTATTGACATATGCATTTTTATTCTCGTTATTAATGAATGGAACTCCAGTTGAGAAACGGCATGGAATCAGTTCGAATTAGTGATGTGTTTTCACTCTCTTTTGAACCAACCCAAAGTGTCCGATGGAACAAAATCCCGGCCCCTGAGGCACTGGGCAACTTCCAGCTCCTGTTGGACGAGGAGCTAGCGGCCCATGATGAGGCTGCCCATCCCATGGGTGCTTCGAGCGGGACCAAGGCCAAGGGGGAGATGCGAGGACCCACACAGCGGTGGAAGTGAAAACCACCCCTCGCCCCCTCCTCTCCCATGAGTCAGTTACAACACACATGCGGGGGATGTCCACAAATGGCAACTTTTCATCCATTTGTTCATAATATTTCATTCTGTTATTTGAAAGCATTTCTCAGCAATTATATTTCATTAGTGTTAATAAGTGGTTCAAATTAGACATCTGCAAATTGATGTCTTGTAAGGATGAATCTGGTGCATGTCCCATCTGAATGGCTTTCATCTCGCTCATGCGTGGCATTCACAGAGTCCATGGTCTGATTGGGTGTTCCACTGATGACTTGGGGAGAGGGGAATGTGGCCCTCGATGAACCCCATGGATGGAAAGCGAGGTTGAGTGATTGTGGTGGTCACGGAAGTGGTGACTGGTGGGGAAGTGACATGCGGAGGGGTCCATGAGCCATCACCCACGGCACGGATGTGTAGTGGCGTGCCATCCTAGTGAGAGTCAAGCGCCCCCTTGCATTGCGTGGCGGTAGCATGAGCATAGAGAACTGTTCCAGCCTCTCTGTGAGCACACTCCTCCCCACACTGCTGCTGCTTCAGCCAAAGCATCCATCCACCCGGGAGACAACCAAAATGCATCGGAGGAGACTTGCATTGCTGCTCCCTTATCCCTGAGGATGGGCTCAGAGCACTTGCATTCTACCTGCCTTTATTCACCTTTCTAGTCATGTGAATTATTGTGATTTTGTTTGATACATAACATGATTAGGAAGCCTTCATCCACTCAATGTACTATTTTCTGTTATAATTCTCACTCCCTTTTTTTGTTTTTGACCTCTTCATGGCATCTGCAGTGGATGAATTTAGTACAGCTGAGCTGTCAGCCATTTCTTCAGCACCCCATGAGTCAGACTTTTGGGATATGAAGCCCATGACTGGCTCTGCTTGGTGATTTTTACAAGTGAAAAGGAGTTTCATGGAGAGGTGGAAGGTCTCATCCACTGCCATCGCTGCATTTGACACAGATGATCAAATTTGGTGCAGGTTCAAGTCAATTGCATATTCTGCTTCTGCTTGGAGTTTTATAAACAAACATTTATTGTTTAACTGACTCCTCCTTGAAACAAACAATCACAAGATGCATCGTCAATTTCCCTAATTAGTATTATTTGAGGATCACTGGAGAAGCATTTTGCGCCAGCCTAGTGTCAACTGCGTTCATGGCACTCGTATTAATTTTCTTGATGGTGAAAAACTTAAAATGTTAAGGTACTCTTTTATGGCTATTATTTGCCTGGTGAGTGGTATAGATGACAATCTGAAATGCTTTCCAACTTTCCACCAATTCATGGACCCTCGCTACATGTTTTCATTTAATATACATCCACACCTTTGGTTCAGTTCATTCACCGAAGGACATACCCCTCTTGCTGTGTGTTTCCACAAGGAGAAGTGCAATGAAGTGCCTTGGATCATTATGAATGTTTGAATCCATTGCAGGTCACATCTCTGGGAACAACTGAAGTTACTCCCCAGAATGCAGCTTGCATTAGATACAGAAAATTGAATGCAAATATTTCTGGCTCAGGACACAGCTGCTCCCTAAAACCCTCAATACCAATCATTAAAGCTGGAAAACATGTGCCCTTAAGTTTTCCCAGAGTTCTTGTACTGGAATACAATTTCCAAGCAGAATATTTGTGTCTCCTTCTTAAGTTAGGTTTCTCCCTTTGCCTATTGGATCTCTCTACTGTCAATTGACTGAAATTTAATGTAATCTTCTAAGTTAGCTGTCATCTTAGCACATTGCAACATGATTTCTATGTATTTTCTTGCTTTGCCATGGGTCAAAGTTTTTCTGTAGGTTCCTTGGTCTCAGGAGGAACAGCCCCAATGTGTTGTTTAATACTTGCTTGTTATGCTAGACCAATCAGAGTGGTTGAGCTGTCATTGCCTTAAGAGTAAAGAATGGGGAATTTAAGCTCCTATCACCGTATCATTATTCTCTACCGATCTATATCAACGTGCACCAGTATGAATGGAATTGAAATATGGGAAGAGAATACACGAAGACATTCTCAATGCTTTGAACTTATCTCCAAGAAATAAATTGTAGCTCTCATGCTAATCACTCTTGATTACCCTCATTGAAAGGGTAAAAATTATCCAGGTTGATGAAAATCCTGGTTAATGCACTCTCCACGTACGAAATGTAGGCATTATGCATTGTATTAGGTGATATTTTTTATGCAGCTTGAATTTTTGTACACACCTACTTCAAGGCAGGGCGCTAACAGACAGGAAAGGGCCTGTGCCTCTCTAGCTTTCCTAATTTATGTATCGTAATGATACAATGTGGGGTGATGGTAATGAGGAAGTTGATTTATTCACAATTTGTTCTCAAGAATCCATAAAAACAATGTTCTGGATGGATTCTACCTGTTTGCTGAACATGATACCATATTAAACAACCATGCTATCACTTGTGAGCAAGGTATCTTTTAATCTCAGTTAATTAGACAACAAAGAAGGTATTGGATCCTGGCAATATTCCCTGTTTTATTGAAAAATTACCAACATTCTTTTATTACTCCATTCTCTATGCTATTCAATGTTATCTCACATAAGATGCTGCTCCCAAATGATGGAAACTAAGTCATATTGGTGCCATATTCAAATCTGGAGATGAATTAAATGCAAGAAAGCACTGGCCTATATGTATGCTATCTACCATTCCTAATATATTTGGGAGCATTTTATGTGATGACTTAACACCTTTGCTTAAACAGTTTCTGGCATCACTTGGTATCTTCATATTGAAATTAAAAATAAACAACTTGGCTTTTCCACATAGAACTTACAGGATCAAAAGAGAGCTTCACGAATGGTATGTCAAGAGAGAGACTATCTCTCATTACCTATTTTTATTATATCAAGAATTGACCAGCTCTCTCCATTGGGCTGAGTGGATCACGTTGGATGGTAGTGTTTGCCAAAGAACAAGTAAGATCATCGTCAAGAAAAAGGAGGTTATCTCCAGAGAGTTAGTTGCCCTAACCTGAGGCAAACACCCTCCGACGATGACCATGACCCCACATGTGTTAAACGACAGAGTGGTTAACTTTTCCAAACATACATTCAAACCCAAAGAACTTAGTTTACCGAACAAAGGACTGAAATTTGTCCGAATGTTCCCATTTCAGTTCGTGATTTGTAAAATCTAGCCGTGGATTCAGACTTAGCCCTTTGGAAAGATGTCTGCGGTGTGAAAGAACACGTCGCCTCACGGATTCAATCTTTTGTTACCAACATGCAGTCATCGAATAAAATACAAAAGACTATAAAGCCTTTTTCTCAATCTAAGACGCAATTTCAAAAAAAAAGACCTTATTGTTTCCAAGGCAGACAAAGGTAACGCAGTATTTGTCCTGGATAGAAGTGACTACTTAAAGAAGTGTGAAGATTTCATCTTGAACAGCAAAGAAATAGTTTTAACTAAGGACCCCTCACCCGAATATCAGGAAGTGTGCAAAGCTTCCATCAACTCCGGTGTAGTGATAATGAGCCCCCGGGAGAAACGCAACCTAATACAAATGAATCCATCAGTGCCCAGATTTTTTGGTCTGCCCAAAATCCACAAAATCAGTGTGGCACCAATGTTTTAGCTCCAAACCACTTCTGGGCTAATAAGTTTAATAATAGTCTTATGCAATACTTTTTCCAAATTTTCCCCGAAATATGGAATAAAAAATTCACAAGAACTAGTGGATGTGTTGTCTAAAGAAATATTAACCCCCAAGTGCATAATGGTATCGTTTGATGTTAAAAATTTATTCCCCAGTGTTCCAAGACCAGAAGCTCCAAACCTTGTGGAAGTTACCCTTGTTAAAGCAAAGGTTCCAACCCCAGTGATTTTTGAATTGTGCTCCTCCTTAAAAGTCTGTCTAGAACAAAACAGTTTTGTGTTTAACGGCAAAATTTACCAACAACAAGACAGTTTGGCTATAGGCTCTCCGCTTTACTCGCTACTTGCAGACATTTACCTGGACAATTTTGAGCTAGCAATGTTATCCTCAGAACCCCCTCATAAAGAATGTCCTTCGCTGGTATAGATATGCAGATGATGTTTTCTGCATCTGGACGGGTTCTGACAGACAATTAGACAGTTTTTTGAATTTCCTTAATTCCAGAGATAAACATATAAAATTTACAAAGGAATTAGAAGCAGATGGATCCCTCAACTTTCTAGATTTAACTATTAAAATTATAAGCAATAGGTGTGATTTTTCCATTTTCTGGAAGAAGTATTATCCTGACGAGCCATTCACCATTATTCTAGGCACTGCTTCTCTCAGAAATTATCAGCCTTCCACGCCATGGTACACAGAGCACGTTCTATCCCAATGTCTAAAGAGAACACTCTTAAAGAACTCAGCATCATAAAACAGATTGCGGTGAACAATGGATGTAGAGAAGGGTTAATTGATAGACTTTACAACAAGAAGCTATCCCGTTTAGCCAAGTTAGCCTTGCATTGTGGCCACAGCAGGGATTTCATCCTTGAAATCCTGCTCATTGAGAAGAAAGGTCACCACCTCGATGCGCTGGAGCAATTAGAAATTCTTCTGCACATGGATTACGGAGATGTTTTGACCAACAATTTCCTTTACCCTTCATGCTCCCCATTATTGCATTTTCCTCGCCCATCTGCCAACTAAACAGATGCCAAGCAAAACTTATCAACAATGTAGTAACCCCTCCCAGCCTGCCTGCCTTTCTCCCCGTTCACATCACCCATTCCCCCACTCCTCTGCCAACTAACCCGACGCCAAGCAAACCTTTTTCAACAATGTATCAATCCCTCCTCCCAGCCTGCTAACTTATCAATATTACCAATCCCCCTCCTCTTCCAGCCTCAACCAATCCTTGCTTACCTCCCTCCCTCCTCTTCCCCTCCGTCCAGAGCTATATAGACGGTGCTTGACTTGTATTTTTACCTGATGATGTTATACCATAACGAAACCTAGGTAGTAAATAAAAAATTTATATGTGGAAAAGCCAAGTTGTTTTAATTTCAACCTTTGCTTAAAACAATAGTCATTCCCATTCAATATAGTTTTTTGTCCTGGAAGAATTGTAATGGCAAATCTCTAGAAATAAATGTCCTACATCATCAGAGATATGTTGGTCTGTCCTCAAACTGACTATATATTGTTATTTACAGAGGGCTTTCGACAAAGTTAAGTTACTTCAGGCCAAATTGGAAGCCTATGGCATTAGTCGTGGTTTAATGAAATGGTTTACTAGTCCCTTATGCAATACATCAATTGCCAAAATTAAGGCCAATATGTGTGCTCAGTGATTTACGACTGCATTATGAGTAGCTCTGGGTCAATATTTGTGGCCTTTCCTTGCTCCTCCCTCTCTCTTCTTTGAGTGGACCACCAATTAGTCTCTCTTTGACGATGAAAGTCTCTGCATGACTGCTGTTGAATCTTGTGACCATAGGCAGGACTGTATCGCTAATCACAACACCTGTTTTGTTAGGAATGGGTTGCAATTGAATATTGATAAATGTGCCTCAATTGGTACCTCACAGCACGAGGGTATCATCCATTTTGATTGCAGTGTTGGCCGTAATTTCATCCATAGGGAATCTCTATTAGTGTCTCATTCGATTTAGAGCCAACATTTATTCTTCATATTTACAGCATCTCTAGTAAATTCTTTAAAATGTTAGGGTTAATATAGGGACCAAAAAATTTTTAAAATTTCTAGTTTTAAAGACTTTGTTCTTTTTTCTAGTATGCTGCAGTTAAAAATTTTCATGCTACTAGGTCTCGTCACTCAGCATGGCAGCATTTACATCTTGGAGGAAGTGCAACACAAATATTTGCGTTTCGCTGAAAGCACAAAGATAATTTAAAACTAAGGATACCATTGGGTGAAATAAATTATGATCCATTGGTGAATCTTTTTAACCTACATTCTCTTAAAAGACATGAACGTTTTGACCTAGCAGTACTGTCCAATATAATGAATTCACATTACGATAATCCTTAACTGCCAGAATTAATAAGTTTCCATTCTCCCTCTCATGATGCCAGATATAAAGATTTAATTATCACAGAATACCATAGAAATAATTATGGTAAAAACATCACAATAAACAGAATTTTACGATCATGAAATGGATGTAATAATTTCGGCATTTTCAATTATTCCAAGAATGATATTAAGATTTTCGTCCTTTAATTATGTAATTGTATGCTGATAGAATACTTTAATTTTTGTATTTACGTATTTTATTAGTGTAATTTTCATTCTCTCTATTTATATAATTTGATTTTACATTTTTGTGAATGGTACTTTGGGGCCTGATTGGATGGATAAATACATAATGAAGATACATCATTTGGAAAATTCATTCCGTAGTCACTCCTCATGATGTATCAACTCCACCCCATGCCTGAATCTTCTCATGTTGTGCACATGAGTACGACATGATGGCCATCGGGCTAAACCTAAAAGAAGAGATTATGTCCAATCGATTGTTGCCTACGTAGGACAGGTGCAGCAGGCTGGAGCAATAAAAATTCATTTTTGGCAGTTTCTGATAAGCCTCTTAAATGTAGACCCCATAACTAGAAATGTCAGGACAATTCTCAGCTGACACAGCTATAAATGTTTCCTCTACAACCTGGAAAAACTTTGGCCAACATTAAAGACTCTCAACATACAAACCAAAGTACATTTCTAACTATTTTATTTAATCGCATGAGATGATAATATCTAAGCTCGGGGGGTTACGATGGTAATTGTCAATGAATGTAAGATGTAAAAATACCTGTATTCATTGGTTGGACAACAAATAAAACCGTGCACATTCAATATTTCTACACTCAATAAGGGTTTTATGTACATTCATACTCATGCCATTGTTTGTAATCATGAGATAATGCACACAAAATTACAAAATATAAACATATCACAACTTATCCTTCGAAAATTCAAACACACTTAACTTTCCAGGATAAGCTTTTTCTGGAAAGTGATGAAATTGAAGTGAATCGAGTATGTAGAGCAATCTTATTAAATGGAACATAATGAGTAATAGTAGTCCTTTGAGACAGGGTGTATGAATACTGATTGCTATCAATGTCAATCTTCCCACGGAAGTGATTATTATGGATACTAGCATTTAAAGAAAATATTCTAGAATGAATATTCACCGGGCACATGACACAATGCAGACTGAAGGAAGAGTTTGAGATTTTAAGAAATGAAAAAAGTGGTTTACTCGGAACATTTCACTCAAAGCTTTTGTGCTTGATTTTGTAATGAAAAGAAAGACCTTTGATGAATTTAACCCGGAACACAATGCCATACGTCAAGTGGGCATTATGCGCTTAAGCACAATGGAGGGCAGTAAGTGTGCACGAGGAACACAATCGTTGCAGGTGGTCACATCGTTCACCACTTTTGCATCAGCTTGGTGCAAAACTTAGCCCAGTGCTCCATAGATCTATCAGGTTGAACACCTTCATGCTGGAATTCCACTCCCACAGCATCAGACTGCAAAGCTTCCTCCTTCACAGCTATGCCATTCGTAATGATTGGCTGAGAATCAGTGGAATTGGTGAGAACTTCCTTCTTAGCCTGAATACATAGTGAGTTCTGCCACCTTCTTCTTACTCTGTGCCATTTTTGTGGTACAACAGTGTTTTTTCAGAAGAGATTGAATGCATTATTGCTTAAGATCATCAATTTACTTGTTTTAGACTAGATCACAGAGTAGTTCAACTCGGCTGCCAAGTGGTTTGCTCAGACTTTACACATTTATTACATCCAATGTAATGGATTTTCCTCAGTTAAATTAATATTCTTTAATTTAAAAAAAGTTGCATCACAAAAGTTTCAATAAACAAATTTAGCTTGATAATGCAACAGACCAATGTGAGTAGTCACCACCATTAGTTTTGGGGAGTATAATTTGGCTTTACTCTGACTACCTTTCACCTTCCTTCTTACTGCGAGAAATTGTGCTTTGACACACTCATGCTCACTTAAAACAAGTCATGCAGGGGGAGGGGGGGAAAATTGGGCTCATATTTTGGTTCCGGAATTGAGAATATAATTCAGTGGAAATGGGTCACAATTAACGATGGGGCCAAATAAGCACGACAAGTTGAGAGGAGAGGGAGGATGAGGTAGCGCACACAAGGGAATTTCTCCTTCCCCAGAAACTTTTCCAAAGATCCTAAGGAAAAATGGCATGAAAAAGGATTAATCCTTAAAAGGAGGGGGCTATCCTATTTCACCCCTCTCCCTCCTCGTCCTACATGGACAGTGACTACAGGGCCAGGATAAAGTCAAAAGTGAAATAAAAAGATTAACCAAAACACAAAAACAACTCAATACGATATTTTAGAGGTCCCAGCTACTTTCATTGGGGTACAAGGAATCACTGACGGGGAGATAAGGAGACGAGGGAAGACTGGGGGAAGGGTTAAATCAAGGGGGATACATAATCGGTGTTTGGTTGTTGAGAGGAAGGTGTCAGTTGATGGGACCAATTTAGTCCTGGGGGGGGGAGGGGGGTTGCATGATTGAAAAAGAGAGATACAAGCTAATTATAGAGTCCTTAATGGGATTGGTGTGGCTGTTGGGGGGAATGGAGGGAGGAAATAATGGATACTTTGCAGCAGCTGTCTAAATATTCGCTGTGGGTAGCTGTGTGACTGGGAGCTGGGAGGGAGGCGGATGGGTTGAAGGATGCTCTGTGATTATTCATTCTAAAATTGATGGGCGTGGAGCATTGGCTGCAAAATAGACAGCTGGGCAGGGTGTGCATTGCATGAGGTATATGCCATTATTAGAAATGCAATAGCATCAAATGCCACGTTCAGCAAAAGTAGTTCGTTTTCACAACCCTCTTCCACTGTTACCTGGTCAATATCAGGTGTTTCATAAACTCCTTAATCCCATCTTAAACAGAGGTTGTCAAGTGTTTCAAAAAGGTGAGGAGGTGATGGGAATTTAGAGTGAGAGTGGGCGGAACAAATTGTATGGAACCCAATTCCAGCACGCAACTCATTGTTAGAAGTCCCAACCCAGTCAGTTGAAGCAGCACAAATTCAGTACAAACCTGAGGAATAAGGTGTGGTCGCCCAGTGGGCAGAGAGCACTCGGCTACTGACCGGAGCTCTTGAGTTTGATTCCAGGAGACGACTCTACAGCTTCACCCTACCCTTGTGTTTTTCTGGGCGCCATATCTTTCAAGGGAACTGCAAGCGGCACGGGGAATGGAACTGGCCCCCATCTTTAACACCCACCCCGTGATTGAGTGCATTTCACACGCCACAAGGATTGTATTCACGGGACCTTCACCCTCACCTAACAACAACCAGGCCCTGGTTTAAGTTAATTGCACTGTTTTTTTACTGGCAGAAATTAACAACCATTTCCATTAAGTAGCGACTCAAGTCCATTGGTTTCATTAAATACGAATTTATTGAGTGATGATGTCTGTACAAAAATTAACAAATTAGAACCTCAGAAGGTGGTTGGCACAAGCACCCATGTTTGCAACATTGAGCGCACACCATTGGGCATTTGCACTTCTCATGGGTCAATCTTTAACTCCTGGATTATGTGCTTGAGTTCCGAAAGCGTGGCATCCTTGGCACCATCAAGTGTTCCATTGGCCAAGTCACCGTTGCCCTTAGCCAAGAGACCCCTGAGGATACCCAGCTGCTCAGGCTGCAATGCCCTCAGTGCCTCCTCGATGTCCACACCCCTCTCCCTCCACTGGCCGAGCGCACTCAGGCAGAGCCCCTCAAGAGTCCTCCGGAGCCCAGCGCCCCCCTCCCCTTCCTCCTCCCACTCCTCATCCGGCGCTCCGAGGAGCGTGAGCACGCTTCCGATGCTGCAGAGGCGTGAGGAGATAGGGAGGAGCGCCTGGAGCAGCTCTAGCGCCAAAGTGAGGTGGAGGGCACTGCACCTGGCCCCCAATAGGCGACCACCCTCCGTGGCCCCCTGCTCAACCCACAGACTGCTCACGAGGTCAAACACCGTGTCCGCAAGCTTCCCTGCAAGTAAACAGTGAATTACTCAACCCTTGAGGTGGATGAATAAAATACAACAGGTTACCTGCTATTTTTTGGGGAAAACTATATTTTTAGTTTAGTTTCAGACCAAACAACCACAATATATAGCTCCAAAACTTGGTAGTTGAGGGAAGAAGATGCTGGAGACTTTTGAGATGAGGTTGTACATTAGATTGTCATTTTGCATGAAATCAAAAAATGATTGTTGCAACCTCTCAAATTTTGTTCACGCTTTCTTGTACAAATTGATATCCATTCAACACTCTGTCCTATGAAATAGTATTATGAATAAAAAATTATTACATTAAATGAACAAAAAAGATTTCATTAACATGTCTAGAAGGCCCCAAAAGATCCCATGAAACCCTATTATCATGCAATAAAAGATATAAATACCTGTTTTCAATGAGTCAACGTACGATATCAGTATTATTGCTGTCTACCATTTGAGGTAGATTTTGGATGGCTCAGACTACAAGTATACAAAAGAAAAACATTTCTTTTCCTCTTCCAATAAAACAACCTGATATCCGACATTGCAATAAACCCTTCTTTGATCCACAAACTTCCTTCCTTCATTCCATTCAGGATTCCTCTATCTCATTCAACCCCCTCCTTGCTCGACTAACATTACCCCAAATATTACAGTCTTTCACATCCCATTGCCAATGAAAGCGTGCTGAATCAATCTATACCACCTCATTTCATTTTCTCCCAACAATCCTCTTCTCCTCCTCCGCCACCATGCCAACAATCCTTTTCTCAACATCCTTACTCAATGTCCCTGATATTACTCACCTCCTCATTGAGGCAGCTTCTTTGTTTAATGCAATTCTTCTCCTTACATCTCTATTACTTTGACCATTTTGGCACTTTGGAGATAAATAAAACATGCCACCTGCTCTAGTCATCCCCTACTCTCAACTGAGCAGTCTGGGAAATGCACAGGTCACAGATTAGTCTCCTATCCCTCTCTCCACTACTATTTCTGCAATACATTCACAATTCCACCCAATTCCACTCTCATGCTCACACTCACTTCTCATCTCATGCTTTCTGGAAATCGATGAAACAGCATAAATGCCCTGGTCGTAGTCTATGCTCCTCTCTATTAGTGCCATCGTTACCACAATGGCATCACACCTTCCTCTCCACTCCCAGAACCCAAACTGATTATCCCCTAAGTAATCATTTGCCCTACTCTCCAGTCTCTTGTTGATGATCATGAGAACCACCTTGGCTGCATGGGAAATCAACCTTATTGTTCGATAAGTCCTAGCATATGACTGCCTTTTCCCTTTTCAAAATGGGAACAAACACTGATCTATGAGGGTAAAAAGAAAATTTACACTTCCACAATAAATCCACTCAATCCACACCCGCACCCACTTCCTCCTCCGTCTCTGCCTATTCCTAGGATATCTCTCACTAAAGCACTCACCTTAGCTATTTCGCCTCTCCTCCCTTCTAAGTTCACTCCCTCACTCTCTCCATCCTTTTCATTTATCATGCAACAATTTCACCACCCAAGCTTTATCCCACCAGTCAACAAATTAAATTTTTCCCCGGTCCATGTTCCTCTTTGTTTATTGTTATGCTGTTATTGTCTTTTGTCCTCTTTCATGTTTGTTATATTTTTCACTGTAAATTGGCACTACTGCTGTTTGTGAGTAATGTTTTAAAATAAATATATCAATAAAGATTTAATATTTCACAACCATGGTTTCTATGCTGTGCATCTTCAAGAGGTGATGATGATGGAAACCATGGTCGTGTGAAATAGTAAATCTTTATTGTGGATGTGTAAAGTTTCTTTTTACTCTCATAACGAAGGAATTTCACAAAGTTAACCTGAAACTGTTATGTTTATCAAGTGAAACACTGATCTGACGAAGTCTTTCAGCCATACTTCTCCCTCATAAATCATTAGTCCACACAATCTCCCATATTTTCATAAACCCTTATGTAGTTCCTCGGGAATATTATCTATTTCAAAGTGTTACTTGATTTCAATTTCCTAAATGCACCTTCTATCTCAAAATAAAGTATACCTACACCTAAGCTATTCTCATCTACATCATTTTCTTTTCCTATGTACAGGCTTGATTGTCTTTGCCAAATACATCCTCTATATATTCCTTCTCTCTTCAATCTTTCCAGGTTAAATTAATAATTTTCTTGCCTTAACTTTCTTGTTTCCATGCACTTTCCACTCCTGCTTATCAAGAGTTCTGTCTCCTTCCAGTACAATACACCAATCACACCCTTCCTTAGTAAACTTTCCATATCCTCACACTGCGTCTTCCACCATGCTTCTTTTGCTTTATTTGTTGCCCGCCTCAATTTATTGTTTAATTCTTTGTACTTCATTTTGTCTAATTCTGTATTTACATTCTTCCATTTTCGCCGATCATCCATCTTTGTAATCATCTCATCCGTGATCCATGGTTTCCCAGTCCTTTTAGCATTAATGGTTCTAACAGTGTCTTTTGCGGCTATAGACAACCCTTTCTTGATACTTTCCCATTTTTCTTCGATAGTACTTAGCTCTTTGCCATCCTCCATGATTTTCTCTACCGCCTGTTTGTATTCCTTCCTTTTCAACCCATTTAATGCTTCTACATTCCATTTTCTAACTCGCCACCCCTGCCTTATCTTTTTGAAACCGATGCTACATTTCATAACAACTAAATTGTGGTCAGAGTCCGCATCTGCTCCCGGGAAGCTGTGCGAATTTATCACACTGTTCCTAAACCTGTGTCTAACCAGGATATAATCTAGCTGATACCTTTCTGAGTCACCTGGCATATTCCATGTATACCTGCGTCTTTTGTGGTGTCTAAACCAAGTGTTGGTGATGACTAACCCCTGTCTTCTGCAGAACTCAACTGCTTTCTCCCCGCGGTCATTCCTCGTGCCTAAACCGTAGTCCCCCACCTCATCACCATCTCTTCCTTCGCCTACTGTCGCATTCCAATCCCCCATCACTATCTAATGTTTCCCTGCAGGAACACACTGATTATGTCCTCTAACTGATTGTATATCCTATCGGCTTCTTTCTCCTTATGGTTGCTTGGTGGCTTGTACAAGGTCTGTTCAAGAAGCATCACAAATTTCATATTTCCCCGGGTTATGTATTTGATTTTCGATTTTTGGTGACATTATGTTGGTACTTGTGTCCCTCATTTATGCCAAAAAGTTTGACCATTTTGAATGTTCAGTTAATTGTTGACGGCTGTTTTGCTTGGAAGTGTTTTGGCTTGTCTTGGATTTTTGCCTGTTCCAAAAAATGGATCAAAGAATCTTGTATCAAATTTTGTGTTAAAAACAAAATTAAGAGTGCGGATACATTCCGAATGTTGACTGTGGCATATGGATCAGCTACCTTGGGCTGAAGCAACGTTTATCTGTGGTACACTATGTTCTCAGAGGGCCGAGAAGATGTGAACAACGAAGAGTGTGCCGGACGCCCGAGCACGTCAACAACAGACAAAATCATTGATGAAGTGAAGAAAATAGTGTTGGCCAATCATAGAATCACCATTAGAGAAGTTGCTGAGGACCTAAACATGTCGATTGGCATTTGATTTTTACCAGTGATTTGGGTATGAAGCGGATCGCAGCAAAATTTGTACCAAAATTGCTCAATTTCAACCAAAAACGGCAACGCATTAAAATTGCCAATGACTCTGTCTGCAAAGACCCAAATTTGCCCCAGAATGCCATAACTGGTGATGACTCATGGGTTTATGGTTATGACGTGGAAACTAAAGCTCAGTCATCCCAATATAAGCTGCAGTACGAGGCAAGACGGAAAACACCGCGCCCAAAGTCGGTCAAATGTGGAAGTTTAGTCCACAGTTATCTCCGATTGCAGGGGTGTGGTGCCTCATGAGTTCTTGCCACAGAACGGTAGAACAATAAATAAGGAGTATTACCTGCAAGTTATGCGCAATTTGCGCCAAGCAATCCGCCACAAATGCCCAGATTTGTGGAAGAACAAAAATTGGCTTTTGCACCATGACAATGCCCCTGCTCACACATTGTTACTGGTGCGTGAATTGTTGGCCACACTAATGATGCCGCAGCCACCGTATTCCCCAGATCTGGCTGGCCTCGGTGACTTTTTCTTGTTCCCGAAACTGAAGAGGCCCATGAAAGGACAATGCTACGCTACAATTGAAGAGATAAAGACTGCATCGAAGGAGGAGCTGAACAAGATCACAAAAAAATGATTTTTTGAAATGCTTAGAAGATTGGAAAAAATGTTGGCACAAGTGTATAATATCTAATGGGGATTACTTTGAAGGGAACACAAAATAGATATTCATGAATACATAAATAAATTTTGAAAAACACAAAAGTTGCAATACTTTTTGAACAGACCTTGTATGCCTGAACAATGACCAAGTTCATCGGTTCTGCTTTTATCTCTACTACTGACATTCTATCTGTTGCTTGATCTATGTTCAGTATGCTTCTCCTTACCTTTTTATTCAATATTATGGCAACCCCTCGTTGGCTCTCGTCCCCGCCGCTGTATATTATTCTATAGCTATCACTCCAGTAATCCCCACTATCCTTCCATCTCACCTTGCATAGACCCAAAATATCTATATATCCTCTCTCAATCTCTCACAATGAATTTATTGATTTCCCTCTCCTAAATATCGTCCTAAGATTTCAATTCCACAATCTAACTGTTCGCCCTCATTCTGTGTCTTCTGCTTTGCTCCTGTCTATTTTGCTTTGCAAGGATTTTGTGCCAAAACTACAGCAGAAGGTTTATCTCTACCGCTACAAGGATCAACACACAGCTCATTGGTGTTCCTAATGTAACACACCATCATTTTAATAGCCCTACTGAGAACAGACGCTGCACGGATTACCTTTGTCACCACCTAACTGGCAAGCATGTGCAGGAGCAATTATTATTTCTCTTGACATATATATAGAGAGAGCTAAATAATAACCTTAGTCAATAAGTCAATACAGTCGAGGAAATGTGGTGGAATGATCAGCACAAGGATATGTAGATATTTCAGAGATGGGGACCAGGAGATTGCTGATTAAGAATGTAATGCCAAGATGCAGCAAGACAGAAACTATACCAACAATTAAAGATAAGACATGAATCATATTAATGGAAATAAATAAGATTCCTGGAAAGCATATAGTAGAAGTAGATAACATCCCTCCAGAATTATGATGAATTTGGGAAAAATGAAAGAAAGAGATTATTTGGACTTCCGATTTAAGGAAGTATATTTTCCAGAAGCCTTTGTTGGATTATTTTTACCTCAACCTCTCAAGAGTAAAGCAACAGTATGAGAGGAGCATGAAGTAAATCTTATATGTACTGAAGAGAGCCAGTATGGAGACATTAATTGTTCATTAGCACAAGCAACCACCATGACAAAGGTCAGTCAGGGACAGGAACAGGTGATGTCATTGCAGTGATGGGAACGTTGATAGAAAACAATTTTAACAATCAAAACAATGGTGACATCTTCTTTCCCTGTCCCTAACCTGAGATTCCTCAATGCCACCCTCATCTCACCTTCTCCTCTAACGCAACCTTTCATCTCGATTGCCTCCAAATCACTTTTCTCGACACTGACATCCACTTGAGAGGCAGCAATACCTTTGAGACCTACGTCCACATAAAACCATCCAAAAGACAAATTTCTTTACTTGCACTACAACACCCGTCATCCCAAATACACCATCCCGTACTCACTTTCTATCTGTGGCCATCACAGTTACAACACAGGAGACAAACTGAATACATACTTATATAAACTAAAGGCCTTTCTAAGAGTTGAGTGCCGACTTAAGAACCCTACATTATGTTGCCCACACACATCCACGTAATTAAACCAACCTTCTCAAGAGCAACCCTTCCCATGCACAGAAATCTGACGGGATGCATCTCTGCTTGGAACACGTGAAAAGCGCCAAGAGAGATGTCCGAGTTTTCACCCTTTAACCTTCCAAGAGCCAGCACACACCCTGTTTGAGTCACTGATACAACTGGTCACATTTTACCTTTTACAATGTGTCTACCTGTGTCAAGCATTTTACGTCACACAAGCCTTCTACCAATCAGACCTTAACTTCACTCCACGATAAGATATAAATTCCAATTGATCATTGCACTTAGGTTCAACGGCCTCAGTCCCATTCAACCACCCCCTCAACACATCCTCAAGTCATCCCTTGTACTGCTACTTCCATCCATTTCAATATAAATACATGACACAATGAGACTTTCTGGCACATTAAATACTTTTTGAACAACATTTACAAATTGAAAATTAGGGATATATAGTGAAATAAAAATTTTCAAGACTTTGCATTAATAGACTACATTGTTACACCACTTATATTATTACAACATGTAATTTTATTAAGAATATTGCGCGAAGTCATAAATAGGGTTACATAAATCAAGTTTTATGGATGATATCTTATATTTATGATAGATAATAACGACAGTTATTGCAAAAAAGTACTGAGAAGTCACTTGAATTAACTACTAAGTGATCATTTAATTACGATCAGTTGATGAAGAGGAACACTTCCACTCGAGTACTCACCCAACGCACTCATTCCCAATTCATGGTACGTCAATCGGTGCAAAACAGTGACCCAATGGGCACAGGCCCCTCTTAGCCTTCGGTGATTCAAATGACTGTCCGCCACATCCTCACTATGACTTGTCAACTCCTTGAGGGCCTCCACAAGGCCTTGAACACAATCCTTGGTAGAAAATTGCTTGCAGAAATAATCGCCATCATACCATGTCAAGTTGAACAATGATTCCAGCAGTCCCAGGGTGGCCGTGAGCAATTCCTCTGAAATTTAAGGTAGTGCATGAAATGTACCTTTATGTATGTACATGTGTCTATGTATATTTTAAAATACATGCGTGGCAAAATAACTTCCTTTTTTCAAAATGCAATAAAACCCATTTTATGAAACAGAATTTTTATATCATTTTTTTAAAGATAGGTCCATATTTAAAGTTTCCTTTTACACAGTTTTGAAAATCAAATCATGTTTGTAACGCCCCCCCCCCATTCTCTGATCATACACTGGATAAACCAATTTCTGGCATTTGTCCTGACCCTTACCAGCATAGCAGCAGGTATGTTGGGAATTTCTGCCCCAATGGTCTGAATTTACTGTCACTGCGACCTCATTTTCTTAAAAAAAAATCAGGGACCAACAATAGTGACTGAGGAAATTGCACACCACACTGCGACTTTGGTGAATGTAAAGGTATTTGATGCAATTCTCTGGGATTGGTATCAGCCCAGTAGTGCATGTTCTGTTTGCTGACATATCCACTCGCATGAAAATGGGCTTGATCACTGAAAAACACAATTGCGTCCTCAGGAACATTTTCGAGAAGAACCTCACATCCATTCCGTCAAGAATTGAGGTCACGTTTGGAGAGTTCCCGCACAAACTTCAACTTTTAAGGATGGTGATGACGGTCATTGTGAAGAATTTGCCTCACTGAATGACCAAAAAGACCAAGGGCTGACTGATGTATGCCGTGGGAATTGCAAGCTCTTACTTCGTCAATGTTCTCAGGTGATCTGATGGGCCGAGGGACTCCAGTTCTTTGTCTTATCGCACTCTCAGTTTATTTGAACATAGTGACCCATGGAAGGATTGATTTCCAGTCTGGGACAGGGCCCAACAGGGCTACATTGAAGCGATATTGGAAGGCCCACTGGGTTGCTATCACAGAACACCTGTTTGACAAGTAGACCTTGACGGCAAGGGCACGCTCCTCACTGTTCAACGCATGATGGCGACTGACTGGGGGGGGGGACTTTAGATCCTCGGCTGTCGAATGAGGCCACTATTACCAAGCTATGACCTCTACAGCCTGATTGGTGCATATTTCAAAAAAGGAAGTTACGTTGCTGCACCCTGTAGGCACGTAAGTATATGTATATATAACCATAAACACAGTAATCAACCCGAAGGTCGGTTTGGTAGGTGATGGTAGAGTTCACCCAGTACTAAGGCCGACGACAAGTGAAATTCACACATCAGGGTAGCGGGGCCAGTTCAATTCCATATGCTGGTTATAGTTTCCTAGGAAGATCTGGTACCCGAAAAATTACACAGCTTGGGTGGAGCTGCAGGTGCCCAGAGAGGCTTCCCCCATGTTTGACGACAAAGGGCGTTCCCGAGGGAAGTTTATGTTATGATCGTGTGCTGCCATCTATCAAACGACGGTGAAACAAATTTCAGACTGATTTAAAGGTTAGTTTGGATTTGGCAGCCATTCGAGTAGGACGTGTTTCGTGATTTTCGCTAAGATGGAAAAAGAGCAGTATCGTTCGGTAATTCGCTTTTTTTTTGGTTGGGAAGAAATGCGAGGAGATGAAAGCAAAGTTGGATGCTGTTTATGGGGACACTTTGCCATCTATGACCACAGTTAGATATTAGTTCAAAGAATTTAAATGTGGGCGAACATCTGTTTTCGATGAGGAGGAACCAGAGTGCCCGGCAGACGTGGTTACCAAGGAAATCATTCAAAACATCCATGCCATGATTCTCACTGATCGACGAACGAAAGTGTGCAAAGTTGTGTTTCTGTGTTTTAATGTCTTAATCAATGTTTTTACATATGTGTGTGTCACTGAAGAGAGATCTGTTTCGAAGATATATACATGCATATACGAGGGGGGACCCAAAAATAACAGGAATGTTGTTATAGATTCTTTAGTTCTCAATATATTTACATTAAATTTCTTTCACCTTCAAAGTATTCCCCATTTATCACAATGCACTTCTCCAAACGATGCTTCCATTGTTTGAAACATTTCTGAAATTCACTCATCCGGATGTCCTTTTGGCCTTCTAGTGATTTTTGTTTTACCTACACCACAGTGTCAAAACTCTTTCCTTTCATGTCCCTTTTGAATCTGGTGAACAAAAAGAAGTCACAGGGAGCTAAATCCGGTGAATAGGGGGGGGTCGACATTTGATGTCAGGCCACTTTTTGTCAAAAACTGCATCACGGAGAGGGCGGTATGAGCCAGCGAGTGAGATGGCGAGGGACAAATTTGGCTGCAACACTTTTCATACGTGAATCTTCAGATAGAATCCTCTGAATTGAACTCCATGGCACTCCAGACATCTCACAGAGTTGATCAATGGTTCTGCGACGGTCTTCACGAATGAGGGCATTGATTTTGTCGATGTTTTCATCAGTTCTTGATGTTGAAGGGCGGCCTGAACGGGGTTGGTCTTCAATTGACATTTCACCATTTTTAAAATGTGTAAACCACTTGTAGACCCTGGTTTTGCTTAGGGCAACTTCCAAAATAAGCAGTCTTGATCATTACAATAGTTTCCGCGGCTGAATTCCCCACAACAGGAAACATAATTTCACTGCAGCACGTTGCTCTTGATAATCCACCATCACGTTTTTCGCCGAAATGAAAAAGTTGTTTCACTGAAATAGCTCTCACGGATCCAGTCACAGCAACGGCGCTGCGAATACTGACGCAGGAGACATGAGCCTGATGTACAGTACGACCGGCCAAACAAAGGCTTCCCCCACTCTCGCTCCCCACCGCAGGCCAATTCCTGTTACTTTTTGGCCACCCCTCGTATATATATGTGTGTGTGTACATATACGTGTGTTTCTGTGTTTAATTAAATAATACATATTTATCCAATGCCCTACGTAAATACAAGCTTGTTTCTATGTGCATGTGAATAGACACACACACAGCCGGACACACACATACATACAAGGTCTGTTCAAGAAGTATCACGAATTTCATATTCCCCGGATTACAGGGTTCGTCCGGAAAATAAGTGTACTGATTTTTTCCCGCCGCTCCAGGCGCGCCCAGCACCGCTCTGATGGGCTGCGATTGGAGGGGGGTATGTTGGCAAGCGACGCTGAAAAAGGCAGTCGGCTCTGAGCTGTGGTGTAGTGAGGAGCTCTGTTAACGCGAATCTCCACGCTCGACCCATGTCACGGAACGCGATGCCTAAGTTTTTGGAGCAGCGTTATTCCATCAAATTTGCGGTAAAGCTTGGGAAATTGTCTACCGAAACTGTCGGTATGATTAACCAGGCTTACGGGGAGTCTGCCATGTCCAGAAACATGATCTTTCGGTGGCACAAGATGTTCGTGGAGGGCAGAGAAGAGGTCGACGACGAGTCTTCGAGAGGTTCCCGATGATGCCTTCGCAGGAGCGTTCCAGGAATGGGAACGCCGCTGGAACAAGTGTATTGACTCACAAGGGTCCTATTTTGAGGAATATTAGCTTAAGATATGTAAAAGTGTAATAAATTTTTTTTCCTGAGCTCAGTACACTTATTTTCCGGACGAACCCTGTATGTATTTGATTTTCGATTTTTTTGGTGGCATTATGTTGGCAATTATGTCTCTCACTTATTCTGAAAAGTTTGACCATTTTGAATGTTCAATTAATTGTTGACGGCTGTTTTGCTTGGAAGTGTTTTGGCTTGTCTTCGATTTTTGCCTGTTCCAAAAGATGGATCAAAGAATATGTATCAAATTTTGTGTTAAAAACGAAATTAAGTGTGCGGACGCATTCCAAATGTTGACCGTGGCATATGGATCAGCTACCTCAAACTGAAGCAATGTTTATCAGTGGTACACTATGTTCTCAGAGGGCCGAGAAGATGTGAACAACGAAGAGTGTGCCGGACGCCCGAGCACATCAACAACAGACGAACAAAATAGTGTTGGCCAATCATAGAATCACCGTCAGAGAAGTTGCTGAGGACCTAAACATGTCGATTGGCATTTGATTTTTACCAGTGATTAGGGTATGAAGCGGATCGCCGCAAAATCTGTACCAAAATTGCTCAATTTCAACCAAAAACAGCAATGCATAAACATTGCCGATGACTCTGTCTGCGAAGACCCAAAGTTGCTCCAGAGGGCCATAACTGGTGATGAATCATGGGTTTATGGTTATGACGTGGAAACTAAAGCTCAACCATCCCAATGGAAATCACAGCACGAGGCAAGACCAAAAAAAGCTCGCCAAGTTCGGTCAAATGTGAAAGTTTTGCTTACAGTTTTCTTTGATTGCAGGGGCGTGGTGCCTCATGGGTTCTTGCCACAGAACGGTAGAACAGGAGTATTGCCAGCATGTTATGCGCAATTTGCGCCAAGCAATCTGCCACAAATGCCCAGAATTGTGGAAGAACGAAAATTGGCTTTTGCAGTATGACAATGCCCCTGCTCACACATCGTTACTTGTATTAATGAATTTTTGCCCAAAAACAACACACTAATGATGCCGCAGCCACCGTATTCTCCAGATCTGGCCCCCGGTGACTTTTTCTAGTTCCCGAAACTGAAGAGGCCCATGAAAGGATGACATTATGCTACGATTGAAGAGATAAAGACTGCATTAAAGGAGGAGCTGAGCAAGATCACAAAAAATGATTTTTTGAAGTGCCTAGAAGATTGAAAAAAATGTTGGCAGAAGTGTATAATATCAAATGGGGATTACTTTGAAGGCGACAAAAAAGGTATTCATGAATTAAAAAATAAATTTTGAAAAACACAAAAGTTGCAATACTTTTTGAACAGACCTCGTATATACTCGGACATAAGTGCATATACATACGTACGTACAAATACATACACACCCACACACGCACATATATTGTGCCAATAGCATCTTTATGATGTTCACTAATTCTTGAAGCACACACATTTAATTATGGCTAAAAAAAATAAAAAGATGAATCAAAACAAAAAAACTCACTTCAATAAATATCAATCTGGTATGAAAGTCTCACGGATGCGAATAATAATTCAAATAAAGGAACGAGATGGTGTGAGCAAGCAAAAATATAGAAAAGCACATAAAAAGGACACTTTCACGAACTCAAAAATTTTTGGTGGCAGGCCCACCTTCCTCTGCAGAAAGAAGGAACTGCGTTGGGCCTCAGAAAATTTCGAAATGTGGTTGTCCTTTTCTGGATGTCTTTCTATATTTTTGTTGGCAATGCCATATTACTCCTTCGTTGGAAGTTTTAATATTTATGTGTGTGTCTTATTTTAAGCTTTCAGCCTCTCCCTTAGGCCTTCCCCTTAGACTGGTGGAAGGAATACAAGGGCTATGGTGGGGAGGGGGCATGGTAGCTCTGGCAAGGGGGGAGGAAACTATTTAACAGTGAAGGTTTACACTGGGAAATTCAAATGATCAGATAGCTAATACTTAAGCAGATTCTGGAGTTCTCTCCTCAATAGCTGAATCGGGGAGAGATCCGAGGATGGATGGGGAAAAAGTGATCAAAGGAAAGGTTGTGTGGGCATTAGCGCGTGAAGGGACAAGCAAAGATAAGACGGATGAAGAATTGGTGATTGCTCATTCGGATGGACAAGGGGGTAATCCATTCGCCTATGTAAAATGATGAGCATTGTTTGCTGACAAAAGATAGATAACTTTTTTCAAGAGGCATATAGCACGGGAACGAGGTGAGGGGGCAATCAGGGGATGTGGGGAGAGGGGAGCAGATCTGATAAGTAGACCCATTTTACATGGGGGGCCGTTGCAAGTAAGGGAAAGATGAAGAAATCCATCGTGGGGGTGAGGCACCAAAGGATAGGTGAATCTCGGAATATTTCTGAAATTGGCGGGTCATCTGCATGCAAGAGAGGGACATTGAGGCAGCCTCACAATCTACACAATAGGAAACTTCTTTAAGAAATGTTTTCAGTCCATGGGATTCTGGGAAATAGGTGTTGCAAAGATTGAGTCCTGCATCAGATGTGGGGTTGTTTTTCTGTAGTGCGTGAGGTCAGGTGGAGCAGTGGAATTTATTTTGAAGGAGCTTCCATAGGTAAACACATTGATGAAGTGCTTTGTGTATATTGTGAAGGTATTTGTTGAGGATGGCTACGGTGTTGAAAATTCAGTGCCCGCGAATAGAGAGAGAATGGGAATCGAGTGTTTTGTGTGATTAGGGCGACAGCTAGTAAAGTGTAGCTATTGCTCGTGGTTAGCAGCTTTGGTATGTAATCAGGTAGTAAATTTGTGGTTGTGAAGTGAGAGGTCTGCGTCAAGAAAGGTTGCAGTGGAGTCTGAAATTGAAGAAGAGAATTTAACAGTTGAAGAAGAATTTAGGGTCGATAAGAAATTGCTACAGGACTTTGAGCCATGCATCCAGAGGATGAAAATGTCATCTATATGGTGGACCCAGAAGAGTCTTTAGAGGATTTGTTGCAAAAGGAAGATCTCCTCAAGGTGACCCAAGAACCATGCCATTATATGGTGGCATATAATAGCACTATCCTAGTTCCCATCACTGTGCCTTTGGTTTGTAAGTGACAACTGCTTTAGAAAGAAAATGCATTTTTTCGAAAGTGGCTAGGTTGAAGAAAAATAAGGTCAAAGGATGCTAGGGTGTAGAGAGGGATAATGTCGGAGGGAGGGAGGATAAGCCTTCGTTATGGGGAATAGAGGTGTGCTCAGGGAAGGCAGACATTGGTGGCCATGACTAGGTTGGAGGTGGTGGGAATGGAGATAGAATGTAAACGGTGGAGGAAGTGTCTTTTATAAAGGGGGGCAAGGAAAGTACAAGAAATTTTGGGCAGCACTGAAGAAATGCAGTCTTTTGGTGGGCGAGTTGAAACTGGAGACTATAGGGTGACATGGGATTTTGGGTTTGCGTGGGAGGAGATAAAACTGGGGTGGTCTAGGGTTTGGGGATGAGAGAAGGGACATGTCTTGGGAGGTGAGCCTTCGTCTGGTCCAAATTGGAGGAAGGAAGACTTACTTTAGAGAGTGGCGTAAGTGGATGTGTCATTGAAATGACCAAGGGTTTTGGAAATATATTTGGTGTTTCAAATCACTACCTTTATCGGGAGTGGTGACTACGATGCTGGGGTTGGAAGTGGTAGGTTTAGAAGTGGGTGGAGGGTGTTAAGGTAGGGAGGGGAGAGGAGGGCGATTTCTACGGGCGAGAATCTTTCCTTGGGTCCATATTTGAAACATAGAAAGGATTTATTTTTGAAATTGTGTACGAGGGTAATGGGCGAGGAGGGTGTGAAAGAAGGGATTCTGCCTTTGAGTAACTTATCTGGGTACCTGCATTTGCCAGAGGAACGAAGCGGCCTTCTGCATACTGCTGCATGGAGGGAGTGTTAATATGCATGGGGTGGCCTTAAACAGACAAGGAAAACTGCACTGAGCATTTAATGCGGGGTGGATGATAACTGCAGGAATGGAGGTATTGTTCTTGGTTTTTTGTGGATGGAAGTGATTAATGTATTATTTTCAAAGAGGATGGTTTTTATATCAAAGACTACGCTTAAATCTACTGGGTGATTCCAATCATGGACACAATGAATCTGCTGTAGTGTACCGACAGGTGCAAGCCATTCTCATGTCTGTACAGAAGCACTGCAAAATGCCTCCGAAAGAGCCACATGACTGGCCAGAGGAATGCCGATGACACAGAAGGTTGGAAGGGGCACTCAGCGGCACTTCTTCGACTGAGCAACCATGGAGGTCATGGAGGTTGGTATATTCACATCTCCCTAGCAACAGGCATGATCAAAATCAGACACTTTAAAGACCGTAAAGCTGTGTAAAGGAAAAAGAGACACAATCGCTATATCTTGAAAAGCAGCAGTATCTACATCTCTCAATATGTTTATTAAATAAAAGACACGATGGAGTCCTCTAGAATAAATATTCCAGACAGCCTCAAAGCAATTCTGGGAAGGTGATATCAGATAAAAGACATTGAAAAACTAATCATTACGAGTTGAAATGAATGAATACATTGATCTGCAAGAGATCCACTCTAGGATACCATAATTATGGAATGTCACCCCAAGACATGGAATAATTCTAAAACACTCCATAGGCTGGAATATTGGTTTGGAAATGAGAATAATTGTCTGAAGGGATAATCAGAATAAATAGTTGGTTTCGATCACCCAACGAACATCATATGTGGAAAACACATGACTGAAATACACTTATACACGTAAGTAAATCATAATTTACCATTTCTGGAGCTGACTAGAATGAAATTAACACTGCCATAGACCACATCTGTCTCCTCCTTAAGGCACTGAACCCAGTGTGAAGTCCCCTCTTCTGGACCAGTCTCCCTCGGACCATCACTGCTGGAAGCGGACTCCACCTCCCTCTTCGCCTTTTTCCCCATGTCCCATATGCAAGTTGTTAGCAGTCGAATTAACTGCACCAATGTTGGACTGTCAGTGAAATTTAATAAGTTTATGATGACTTTTATCAGCCCCTCATTGGTGTCAATTTTCCGTCGCACACTCTCTTCGCAAGCCAGATTACCAAGGATGCCAATCATTATTTCCTAAAACAGGTAACCAGGGAAACATCATCAATCCTTAGATCACATGGAAAAATTTACAGAAGATTTAAGCATATTTAGTTTTTAGTGAGCATACATCAACTCATTAGGCATTTACATTTTGAAACAAGTACCTAATTAATTATGAAAATGCTCTTGAGTAACAAGCAGTTTCATGGTAGGTCAAACAATGGGAAGGTTTTGCGTAGGACCATTTAACCTATGCCATAAAAGGTTGACACCACAGTTTTAGTGTTTGCATCGGATTTGTTGACTTTGCAATACACTGAGGTTGCCAGGATTGGCCATGTCTTTTAAAGTTTTCTGTGCAATGGAAGTACGAAATGAATATTCCGATTTTACCAGGGTGGAAAATATCTAAATTTCATTACGTTATAACATTTCTACGCCTGTAACACACACACATACATATATATGATGTGTGTGTATGTACATAAATATATATATATATATATATATATATATATATAATATATATATATATATATATATACTCATATATACAGAAACATATATAAGGAAAAGGGATAGGAACACATATAAAGGACGAACACAATAGAGGTGGGGAAGGCGGAATCGAACGGATCACAAGAGTAAAAATATTTCCTCAACCGGGACTCGAACACCGGATCTTTCCACTTGCCGGGCGGATGCTCTTAACCACTTGAGCTATCGAGGATATGTAATTTACCCTGAGATCCGTGGGTCTTATATGTCGCCAAGCGCCCTGATTCTTTAGCCAAGAGATGGCGTCAGGGGGCTGTTTCACCCACCAAAGGAGAAATAGACAATACACAAGAGGAAAGGAGAGTGGTTAGAATTCATACAACATCATACAGGAAAAGAACAATGCGTTTCGTGGCACGCATAGCCAGAAGAAAGAGATGAGCCACATTGGCCAAATACACATTCAAACACGAAATCCCGCCAAACGGCGAATAAATACTCATATATACAGAAACATATATAAGGAAAAGGGATAGGAACACGTATAAAGGACGAACACAATAGAGGTGGGGAAGGCGGAATCGAACGGATCACAAGAGTAAAAATATTTCCTCAACCGGGACTCGAACACCGGATCTTTCCACTTGCCGGGCGGATGCTCTTAACCACTTGAGCTATCGAGGATATGTAATTTACCCTGAGATCCGTGGGTTAGTAGGTGATGGTAGAGATCACCCAGTAGTAAGCCCTATACGGCGTGTGAAAATTCACACATCAGGGTAGGGGGTTCCTTTCCCTTTGCTGGTTATGGTTTCCCAGGAAGACCTGATACCCGAAAAATCACTTTAGCTTGGGTGGAGCTGCAGGTGCTCAGAGTGCCTTGCCTGGGAATCGAACCCGGAACCCTCCAGTCATTAGTCCAACTCTCTACCCATTGCGACTGCCGCGACCTACTATATATGTATATACATAAATATATACGTATGTATATATATATGTATATATATATATGTGTGTGTATATATATATATATGTATATATATATATGTGTAAATATATATGTGTATATATATATATATGTATATATATATGTGTATATATATATGTGTATATATATATATGTATATATATATATATGTATATATAATTGTCTGAGGGAATAATCAGAATAAATAGTCGGTTTCGATCACCCAACGAGCATCACATGTGGAGAACACATGACTGAAATACACTTATACACGTAAGTAAATCATAATTTACCATTTCTGGAGCTGACTAGAATGAAATTAACACTGCCATAGTGTTCGGGGTTTCCTACTTTTCTATTTGTATTCTATTATACCGTCCAAGTGTTATATATATATATACACACACGTATGCATATTCACATGGATACAGGTATTAAGAAATGGGATGGGTGGGGAAGGTGGAATCGAACTGACAAGCGTAAAAGTTTCATGAACACAATGTCATATAGGATAGGCACAGTGCATGGATCTGCTAGATTCCTGTGTTTGTCTTTTGTGTGTGTTCCTATCCTTATATCTATGTGAATGAATACGTGTTCATCAATAAGAGAGTGCTCGAGTGCATGTTTATATATACACATACAGTACTAAATATTATTATCATATCACTATTTTCGTTCTTAAGAACATTCTTAGATTTCAACCTTGGACACACCTCACAAGTTCCTCGTCCGTTGAATTTAATGTAAAACACATTAAGCTAATAACCGTCACTCATGTAAATATCTAATTAAAACTCACAGTAAGCCTTGGTGAGCAACTAAATTTGACAATATCCATTATGAGATCCAGGGTATCATGTTCCACTAAAAAGTTTGCTACATCTGGCTCTATTGTCATGTCCCAGAGAAGACCAAGATCACTTTCAAAATCAGATTCCAGGCGATAATCATCAGTACTGGTATATTCCACATACTTCTGCAAAGTTATTAATCCAATGTAAATAAAATACAAGTAATTAGGTAAACTCAATGCAATTTATTTTTTTCTTTCGACAACATAAAACATCAATACCTCAGACAGTTTCATTAAAGTCTTTAACACCCATCGTCCACTGTACATCGTATCGCCGATAGCATCACCTTTCATTTTGCCAGCATCCTCTTGCATACTACGAGGCAGTGTTGGATTCATCATGCAAGGAACTTCTTAGGCATGTAAATAATCAATCCTTCACATGAAAAAATATCCAATAGCACTCATTAGATGGTAAACTGGCGTATTAATTGATCATATCCAACGAACGCAGCTCTTGATCACAGAGAATCCATTTCCATTTCAGGGATGCTAATAAGTTATTCACTTCATCTATCCTTAACAAAGATTTTCACACCAACCTAAATAATGTCTCGGTTTTTCGCCAACTCTTACCGCGTTCTAGCATTTACGTTGACAAGTGTATTCAATGAAACAAAGAAGTATAGATAACATATTCCATGAATTCAGTTACGTTTTCTCACTGAAGTTTTCTAAAATTCGTCCCTCTACGTCTCCTGCACGGCAACATTGTCAACTATGTAATAGGCAGGCGAGCTCCCAAACAGTTGACGAACAGAAATCCGTGTGGTTAACATTGTCCAAAAACTGGAATGAATAAAATAAAGTGTAAAAGAAGAGTTTCCATATATAAACATATCACGACCATATTTTCCGAATATGCCCCATACCCGTGTCAATTATACAAAATTGAGTTTGCTGTATTTTAATCACGGAAAGATTAATAATGCATATTAATGCAAGCGAGCTATCAGCATCAATCACCTATTCAAAACAATTATTTACGAAAAAATAGAAGTCTAATTTTACGAACAGATGTATATTATCAGTACAGTATATTAAGTAGCCCAAAAAAAGCAATAACGACAATTAATGATTCATGTGAAACAATCACTGGTATGATAATATTATTTAATAAATTCTTTTCGAATAGCTTTTTATTATAATAATAACTTAAAATCATTCTTGAATAACACTAAAGACAAAATATGTACGCAAAATAAAAGTGGGGTGTATAAGTTAACTTGTGGGGACTGTGGTGCTATATATATAGGTCAAACGGGGAGGTCATTAAAGACACGGGCGGAGGAACATAAACGCTGTTTTAGAACTTGTGACCTCAAACAATCACACTTCGCTAAACGTCTATGGTAAGAAAACCATGGGAGTGATTTCAACCCAGAACTGTTACACAAAAGTGAAAAAGGAATGAGGATGGACAAGTGGGAAGAACTTGAAATCAGAAAGAACTTAAAAACGGGTCATGTGGTTAATGATTTATTGTTTGAATACCTCTCCCCAATCATGGAAGTACCCCTTTCCCTCACAGATAGATAGACCCGACAAACCCCCCCCACCCTACCCCCCCACTCTAAACCAACCAAGCACCTGTCCTGACACTTAACACCCCTTTTCCTCCTCCCTATCAACGCCAATCGCAACTCCATTTTCTTTCGCCTCCTCCTCTCCCCCCTCTATCACCCACCACTCCTCTCCCTCATGATTGGTATATAAGTGAACTGCGACTGATTTATTTTGTACCTGATGATGCTGCTTGAGCGTTGAAACCGGTTGTACGCAACTAAAGGACAGTGGAAAGTTACTTTTTATTTTTAATTTCATTATAGTTTACTATCTTCCTAGGCTAAATCAAAAATATAAAATGGTACATGGAAACCTTGTTGCTAATTATTATCTAGTGGAAAGGTGATCATTTTGTCTGAAAATTGTTCAAACTTCATCATATCAAGGCTGAAACTAGTCAATTCATCTGCCAATGTCTTGACATCTCTTTCTCAGAGTTTACTGAAATTAATCTTAATGAATTGTATCCCCATGTGATTGGACCATTTGCTCCACATCTGGCTCATTCTATCTCCAAGCGGGGTGAGACCACCAAAAAGAATGAATGACCTCTTGAAATGAAAAAAGGTATGTTGTACCATAATGTTTACACGTTATCTTAAAATTATAATAACTTATCCATGAGCGGTTGGTCGTATCCTATTATTAGGCACTTTTTTGACCTTTGGATATCATAATAATTTTATTCACAAATGCACTCCATCTAAGGTCCATTCATATCATTATCCTCTGTTAAATTAATTACCTGCTTTCAATCATTTCAGGGCTGAAAGTGATATGATTTAATTTTTTAAAATTAATTAAAGTGCTTCTGAATTTCCATTAGTTTTTATTCAATTCTAGTGTTTGCTTTATGGCCTGCATTTCTTCCAATTCTTGGAAAATATATCAGTATGTGCTCCTGCTGCAAGAAAATAATTAATGTGAAAAAGTTTCTAAGTACACCATATTCAATATTTAAAATTTAATCTAGTGATTGAATGTTTGGAAATGAGTCCAAAGTACACATCGTTAATGAGTTATTAATATTGGAATATTTTCATTAAATCCTTTCTGGTATAAGTGCTCATGTATGTATGTACTAAGGTTCAATTCATTGTTTCAAGGAATGTTCTGATGGCAACAATTGGGTGTGCTTAAAAATATGATTACAATAAACATAAAGTCTTTCTTCGTGGACAGGATTGATTGGTAGCCGCACTCATTCCAGCTTTGAGGGCATGGATGGCTGTGCAACCATTGTGAGGAAGGCCTTCCAACATGGCCAGAAGCATGAAATTGCTTTTGATGTGACACCTGGGTCCGAGCCAATCCATTTCACCATTGAACGTGGTTGAATGGTCAGTGATGCATTCATTTAGCTAACCATTTCCTCATCTCATATACGAGGGTCATCCGGAAAGCAGTACCCGTTCGTGAATTAAAGACACAAAAGTAAATATTAACAAACATAAAAAATTTTATTTAAAAGAGGATACTTTAAACTACTTCTCAACATAATCTCCAAGCAAATTAAGGCATTTGTCATAACGTGTGACAAGTTTCTGTATTCCTGCTGCATAGTCCTTCGCCGCCAGCTCATTGAGATACGCGAGGGACCCATCTTGCACAAATTTTTGCATAATGCAGATGGTGTTTAACAATTTCATGAACAATTGTTCGAGAAACATTGGGAAAATGCTCACAGATGTCATCAATTGTGACGCGCCGATCGTTCCTCACGAATTCGTCAACTGAGCTCACCAGTTGGTCTGTAATGACAGACGGTCTCCCCGAACGCTCATCGTCGTGTGTGTTCCCCCTCCCCATGTTGAAGTTGCGACACCACCGCCGAACAGACGACTCGTCCATTACATTGTCTCCATACACCTCCTTTAATTGGCGATGAATATCACATGGGCGAACGTTTCTTGCATTGAGGAATTTAATCACTGCCCTCACTTCACAACTGGCGGCGTTCTCAATTTTTTTAAACATTGTAAACAATCACAGAAACAACACAGGCAATGCTAGCGTCACGCAACTTGGCTCAGGGAAGGCAGACAAGCCACTGAAGCTATCTGACCTCGTCCAGCGGCTACTCGCGTCGTCAGCACTTCATGCGGCACGAACGGGTACTACTTTCCGGATGACCCTCGTATATTGCTCAGAGGAGAGGGGGAGGCACAGGTGAAGCAGCATTTGCCAATCCTGCCTCGGAAGTGCGATGAGTCAACTGCGTCCCATCCAACGGACTGTGCACTGCGCGGGGATATCCCTGGATAGCATTCAATTCCTCTTTTGTGGAGACTCTATCATCTCTTTTTGGGTCAATATCCCACAAACCTCATACCGGTACGCAGTATTGAGAATTGTCACCAGGAGAGGTCATGAGTGGGGGAAACACTTTGGTATTTAATGGGGTCCACGGGGTCCATTTCTGTTATTTATGACTGCGAGCTTGCAAGGTGAGATGGAAGGATAACGGCAATTACTGGATTAATAGTTATAGAGTAATTTATATGGGGTGGGGGACAAGAGCCGACAAGGGGTTGCCATAATAATGAATAAAATAATAGCAAGTACTATTGAGTAAAAAGGTAGTCAGCAAAAAGCAAGCAAAGGGTAGAATTTTACCCAGGTAAATTAAAAGCAGAACTGACGACTTTGGTCATCATTATGTATACATGCCACAAAGTAATCATGAAGAGGAAGAAGTCGATAGGGTATACGATCGGTTAGAGGATATAATGACGAATGTTCCTGAAGGGATGCATTTCACAGTGATGGGGAATCAGGATGCAACAGCAGGCAAAGGAAAAGATGGTTATTAGGTAGGCTTTTATGGTTCAGGTAGGTGGAATGTCTGCGGGGAGAAAGCAATTTAATTCTGCATGAGGCATGGGTTCATCATCACCAACACTTGGTTTAGACACACCAAAAGATGTAGGTATGCATAAAATGCCGGATCACTCTAAATGGAATCAGTTTGATTATAATTGTGGTTACACACACAGCGTGATCAATTTGCATGGGTTCCCCAATGGTGGATGTGGACAAATCACAATTTAGTTGTCATGAAGTGCAACGACTGATTGAAAAAGAAAAGGTAAGGTAGGCGGGTTAGGATATGGAATTGAGACGCATTAAATGGATTGACAATAAAGGAATATCAGCAGGCTGAATTTAAGAATTTTCTAGAGAATATTATATCTAATCTGATGACCTTCTACTGAAGCATATACTCGAAAAGCGAGAAGATTGGGTGAAAAGAGATACCAAACCCTTTGAAATAACTCCAGTATCAGTAAATTTAAACTTCAAAGCCATTACATTACTCATATGATTGACTCATTATGACATAAGTGGAGCATTATAAGAGAACAATTGAAGGCTTTACTTACTGTTTATCAGAAATAAAATCTCACAGCAGCACATTACTAATTTCAATTTCTTGCAGATGTTGTCAATATCAATTTAGAAGTATCTTTCATTCAACAGGCAAGCCATCATCGCTAGCCTCTAATAGGAAAGAAGGGGGAAGCTTCAGTGAATATCTTAAACAGCTATTGGACTTTTTTTTGTTAATTAAGCAGGTCAATGAACACGGTTATAGTTATAAAAAAATGTGCATATTCATCATGATAAGAAATGTTAACTTTAATAAATAAGCACATCAGGAAATAAATGCAATAACTTTGGGGATATCACTTTGCCGTACTTGCTTGAAAACATTTGTTGCAGAATTTATTTGTGCCAATTGGTTACTTTAGAAGGTAATGGTAGCTGTATTTAATTCACCTCCTAAATATTCCATACAATGTGTAGCCTGAAGGGCACTTTTCTTATAACTAATCGTAATTCCTAATTGATTTTAGAGAATATTTATAATATCATTAATACAATTAATTCTCTTTCAGGGAACTCTACAAGCCAATCAACACGGTATGTCATCATTTGTATCTTCAATTTGGAGTAAATTTCCCCGGGAACCACCTTAGCCCATCTCTGCATAATGGTGGGTGCCAAAGGCGTGCCCCATGGACAATCTATTGGCTTAATTATGGAGAATTCCGGATCAGTCACTTTAATTCCAGTTCAGGAAAACATAGAAAAATTGAAATGCAACCTTTGAATCTTTATTCAGACACATAACCTGCATTCACAATATGTATCGCTGGTGGTGTAGTACCTTTTCTATAAGCTCCTCCTTCTTGGGAGGGGTTGTGGGCACCTGTCATGGTGTTCTCATGGCTGCTGCATCTGGTAGTAATTGTCATAGGCGCCTGCGCCAGGGGTGAATGACAGCTGGAGCGATCGCTGGGGCATATGCCTCCCACTCATGCAACATCAAGTAAAAATGCCAGTCACCCTCACCAAAGAATTCCATTCTCCCCAATTGATCACTAACCGCTTACATTACCACTCCCTTGTCATTACCCCCGCCCATATCTCCCTCCCTAAGCCCACAGAATCCCTCCACAACCACCGCCTCCACAACTACCCCCTCCACAACCATCCCCTCCACACCCAAACCCTCCCATTCCATCCCCTCTACTCCCAAACCCTCCCCTTTCTCCCCTTCTACTGCCAAACCCTCACCTTCCACACCCTCCACTCCCAAACCCTCTTTTTCAATCCCCTCCACTCCCAAACCTTTTCTTCCACCACCTCCATGCCTTCTTCCTTCACACCATCCACCTTCACACCATTCCCCTCCACACCTCCCCCTTCCCCACCCAATTCCTCCACCACATCCATTTGTTCCTTCTTATTTCCTCCTCCTCCACCAATATCTCAGCCTCACTCTCCTCCCCATCCCCCTATCCTCTTTCATCTCTTACATCTTTGTCCCGTGATAGCCCCAACCCTTCATCCCTCCCTTCATCCCTTCCCTCATCTTGAATGCCTTTACAGCAGCCTGAAAATAAGAAAATTCACTAATTATTGAAAGTCTTTCTATGCAGTGCTCTTTCACTTGCTGACCATCCTTTTGCATTTGCAAATTGTTTCACAATTGATTTTTGAGTGACTTCTCTAATGGCTCATATGGAAAGCGTGCACTCTAATATGGAAAGCTAACTTGTTAATCAATTTCAAAAGAGGATGTGGTTTTCTTGATTTCTAAGCTTAAATGGAGACTAACATGAGTTTCTGCAGCACAACATTTGCATTGATCATTTGTTCTTTTTTGAAAGTAACCGATTGTGATGATTCTGCTTGGATACCAACAAACCGTGGCCATCTTCTTTATCAGTAGATTCTGCGCCATCTTTGCTTTGAGCGGAGTCGCATTGCCTTTCCAAACGCTCTGTTATCCACTTTTCCTTTGCCTTTGGAGTGTACATAGTTCACGCATTGCCCAGATTTTTTCATATCGACCAGGAATCCCGTCAAGGTTGTTAGAGAAAGGCTTCAATCCAGCCTCTGCCAAATGGACCAAGCATTTGTGTTTATTCTTCGCTGAGAGCAATGCGGCAAATAAAACTTCTGGGATATCATTCAAACCCTATTTTCCATGAATTTTAGGGATTAAATTTATGTTAGTACATTTACCATTAGGTTGAAACATTTTCTTTTAACAATTCGGTGCATTTTTACAATCATTTAGGACTTGACCACTTCTAGATGAACATAGTCATCAACCATTGAAATGATACCAAGCAACCGATAAAGCTGAAACGCTAACATTTAAAAGCTGAAACATTTAATTATTGTGATGCCTAAACTTATGTTCAAATTTATTTGATATTTGTATTATTATTTTTTTTCAATATTTTGAGTTGGCATATGACTTTAAATAATAAATATGTTGTCTTTGAAAATGCAATCATTGAATTGCTGAATCAACCTCACATTCTCCCTGAATTACAATTCATTAGACTTCAGTTTCGATTTTCTTCAGTTTTTTTTCTTTGTATAGGTATCACTCTCTTCCTATGTACCAGGATCCCTTGGTAAAAACTTAGAATTGAGACCAAGCAATTCGAAGAAGGTTAAAGTGTGTTAAGATATGAATACTTAAATTCATAGTGTCAGATTAAATCATTGCAGCTCTTAAAAAATTCTCTATCTTCTGCAATTTGTAGCTAAATATATTTTATTTCAATTAGTGAATGATTATTGTTCTAGATGGAAAATATTTGTTGTTCTCAATAAATGCCAATGAAATGCATAAGTATTTCTAGCCAGGGCCACAACTTAAAATTCAATATACCTTGTGTACCTTGATGTAGTGTAAGAGTTTGTGCATTCCATGAAGCAGTGAAGCAGTTCCATGAAGTCAAGCCTATCAAACAATTTCTATTCTGATGACCAACAGGGCTTTGCTAATGGAAGCAGCATTAATCACTTCCTGTTGTGTCACTCATGCCAGATAATTTGAAGGGCAGGAGTAATGGGATAGGGCAAATAAGTCAGAAAAAAGGTCGTCTTTGCAGCATCTGTTTCTTAGTGGGGTGGCCATTTAAGTGATGGTATTAATTTAAAAACACTTACAAGGAAGACGTTGGAAATCACTTCAGTTATTTATCCTGAGAAATGATAATGGACCCTAAGTATTCTCTGTGCACAATTGTGTCATGTATTCATTGTAATATTTTAAATGTTCTTATATCCTGTGTTAATTAATGCAAGTCTAGCCAACTTAAGAACTCAAAGGGGAATCAGGTATCCCCAAAATGACCTGTTGTATAAATGCCTCATGTCAATAAAGAAATTTCACCCTGGGGTAGTTACAACTAACTCTGTTGAAGGACCCTAAGTATGGAAATGAGTCCTCATAATTATGCATACGACTCAGTCTACTGGGCTGTCTATCTTTTATGGGAGTAGGAGAGGCAAGACTTCCTTGGTCACCTTATAAAATTGTTGCAAGGTGGAATTAACAATAGCAGGTAAGAAGAAACAAAAAGTGACTGAACCAGTTTGAAGAGGGATTTGGAATGTTAGAATGATCTCGAGAACAAGGAATTTGGACCATATAAAGCATGAGATGCATAGAAATATGCAGTTAATTTTGGGTGTTGCTATTTGGAGGGGCAATTGAAGTGATGATTATAAAAAAATATTCAGTGGAGGGGAACAGAGCCAGGGAGATGTGGCAGTGGTATTGAGCTTAGGAGAAAATGGGAAGGAGTGAAAGTAATGGAGTGAAAAAAACAACACCTAAGGTAAAATATAATGATGGAAGCATACACCATAAAAATCATTTTGTCATATATTTATGTTTGACTGCATATCATTCCTTTATGGACATTCCCAAAGAAACTTGAGAAATTTCAGCAAAGATATTGTGAATGAAAAATTGGTAATGGGAGATGCCCAAAATATATTTTTGGAAATGAATTTATTTAAATTTAAACTGTATTTAACATCATGTGCACTACAATTAACATGTAATTATAATCCCCAAGAGGAAGTGCCCACACAGTTGCGTTGCATTCCATGTAGCACCTGAACAGACTCCCTTGATAGAATTTGTTGTCTCAGGCATAACTTATCGAATTTCCTAACATATTGAAATGAAATAATTGACTCTCTAGAAAGCTTTCACTTTAATCTATTACATTTTGATTGAGTCATTGCATTAAAATGATGGGGTACCAAAATTGTTCACAGATCAAAAGATCTTGAAAATTTGACCATTAAAAGCATAACAAATCAAACAACTATGAAATGTGAATGCTATATTAATAATATTGAAAAAAAAACTATGAACGCATTCAAGACTTTTTATAGGTACCATTCTTGCAGAGATTAGAAGATTATTGCCAACAGGGGGTATGGGGGTAAAACCCTAAACCTGATGTTCCAGAGGCCATGGATTCAATTGCTGCTTAGATGTAATATGTAATGATAAAAATTTTCCATTTCTTGAATACAATTTGTTGAGTCTCCTTGCTATTTTTCACATTTTCAATTTTTATTGGAAACGTACATTATTCATTCTTTGTCGAAATGATTCCTTTGAGATGTTTATTTAAAGGAACAGTAGTAAACTTTCCCAGTTTGGTAAATAGATGGATACTATTCGAGTATGGATTCGCTACGTGCAGACTCACCATTTTGGATTTCTGGCTTTTTAGTGTACGAACCCATTTATTCACCAATGTTTTCCCCAATAAGAGGTTCCACTATTTCCCATGAATTATTTTTCTTAAGGGATGACCCACTTTATCCCTAATTGCTTATACAATATGTTTATCTGACCTGATGCATTAGGTGAGGATTCAAGTGCATTTAGCAGTTGCCTTCATCTCTGAAATACTTTCCAAAATATTTGTTTTAGGTGCATATGAACAAATTTAAAGGACATGTTTAAAAATTCAAAAGTCAAGAAGCACAAGCACAAAATTAGGTTAATTTACTTAATTTTTCATTTATTTATTATATTGTTCTGTTGGCCATATATGCGACAGAGAACTCAGTCATAAATATATATAGAAAATAGAGTTAGAACAATAAACAAAAATACACACTTCAATAAAATGTAAGCCGGACTCATATAAAATTTAGAAAATTACACTGAAATACTACATATTCACTGTAACACATCAATAAGTACCACATCTACATACACCTTTGACACAGCTGACAATGGCAATCACGTTCATGCATACTCTTGCAATGAATCTTCTACCCATTTGACTTCAGAAAAAAAGATGTTCAGAAAAGAATTATATGCATACTTAAAAAAATCTTTCTTGCATTGACATTCAAATGTTTCACTTCTTATGAGCAAAAAAGTCTTGTTTTACATATCTATGAGGCCATTTCAAAATCAGGGAGTATCTTTGGGTAGAATAACTTCATTTTCAAGTATTGCTAAATGCTGAAAAATGTGGAACGAAAACAAAAATTCACCACAAAAATGGATTGAATATTTTACAAGCCCAGGTTTAGATGAAATATTATGGTAGCAAAAGCTTTTCCATAAAATGTTTTAAGGTTCATTATGCTGTAAAGGAAATCACTTTGGTGTGAATTTTTATCCCTAAATTTTTCAGTCAATTGATCACCGCCTATGAATGCATAAAAAAACCGACTTTAAACTGGCCCAGACAGTGACAAGGCATAAACATCCCAAGGAAAAAAGTATGAAAATATCAGTTAGTACTATGAAAAGTGTTTCATATAATAACAAAATTCATGTCACAGCCATTTTTATTTCAAGTCTTGAGCTGAACATTAAGCAAATCATTACTGATTCACTTCTTTATTTTAAGATACATTGCTTACAGCCACCCCAACTTTTGCTAAGATATTTCAACTCCTGTCTTAACAGCACCATACTTGAATGCAACAATTTCATAGTGTAAAAATCATTCGCCTTGACTGGGATTCGAACCCAGATCCCTCAATATCCGGTCGAGTGCTTTAGCCACTTAAGGTACCGAGGCGTCCTCTTAAACCCTGAAATTTTTGGGGCTTTTAAAGGAACGAGATGTTGTGATGAAATGCCGTACATACAATGTCACAGGCATTTGTAGTCGTTCACGAGGCGCCACAGTCCACGAGATTAAAGCCAACTTTTAATCTCCATTAGCAAAGAAAAACATTCATTGGAGAAATTTTTTAAAAATCTGGTAAAAAAATTACATATCACCTAAAAATGGAAAGAATGACACTAATAAATTGCCAATTCAGTAACTAAAGGAATGTTTGCCCAAATAATACTTTTATTGGCCACAGACCATACATATCACGTACATATAGGAGTCTTCCAAAAAGGAATTTACAAAATACCATTTGGCAAAATAAACATCCTTAAAAAGGAGTGTGAATATTAAAGTGTGCAATAAAAACTATGCGTTACAATTACTTTGTGAAAAGGTTTTTACGGCATTGAATTGCTTGTCTTTGAATTTCGGTATTCTCCAACCACGTTGGTTGTCCTTTGGTGATCATCACAGCTTTGCCGGTCATCCTGCCTGTATCTTCAGGTCGCAGTTATTTTTTATGTTTTCTCTCCTGCTTTGTGCAGAGCTGGTAGTCAAGTTCTGCCATTATATCGATATAACCTAAGACATTAGAGATTCATTAAGACAATTTGTGGTAGATTGCAGGAATAGACGACTGCAAATTAGAGGAATACCAAAAGAATACCTGAAGCAGAGGATAAGAGACAACAAGTAAGACAAAATTCTATTAAAATGAACAAGCTTTCCGAGACGAAAACAGAGGATATAGCCTCATTAAACCAATGTTTGCATTGATAGTTGCTGAGGAAAGGCGTTTTCAATCTCATTAAGTGAATTATAGGCATCAAAGGTCCCGGAAGCGGTTTATTGTAAAAAGACGCATATGTATGAGCGAACTAAGGGGGGCGCGTATACGCGTACGTAGGGTTCGTCCGGAAAATAAGTGTACTGAGCTCAGGAAAAAAAAATTATTACACTTTTACATATCTTAAGCTAATATTCCTCAAAATAGGACCCTTGTGAGTCGATACACTTGTTCCAGCGGCGTTCCCATTCCTGAACGCTCCCGCGAAGGCATCATCGGGAACCTCTCGAAGACTCGTCGTCGACCTCTTCTCTGCCCTCCACGAACATCTTGTGCCACCGAAAGATCATGTTTCTGGACATGGCTGACTCCCCGTAAGCCTGGTTAATCATACCGACACTTTCGGTAGACGATTTCCCAAGCTTTACCGCAAATTTGATGGAATAACGCTGCTCCAAAAACTTCGGCATCGCGTTCCGTGACGTGGGTCGAGCGTGGAGGTTCGCATTAACAGAGCTCCTCACTACACCACAGCTCAGAGCCGTCTACCTTTTTCAGCGTCGCTTGCCAACATACCCTTCTCCAATCGCAGCCCGTCAGAGCGGTGCTGGGCGCGCCTGGAGCGGCGGGAAAAAATCAGTACACTTATTTTCCGGACGAACCCTGTTGCCTGGCTTCAGTAAGGGGGGGAAGGTAGGGAGAGTGGTGAGGGAGAGGGATGTGGGAAGTATTAAATCTTTATGTGGAAGTGCTAAGTTCCTTTTTCTGCCTTCATCGTATTGTTGTTTGTGGGTAGGTGTTATATGTATAGAAGTGTGGAATGTTTTTTTCCATTAATGATATGGTTACATCTAGGAAGGTAATTTGGGAGGAGGAAAGGGTATAGGTAAAGGAAATTGGAAGAAGTATTCAGGACATAAATGACAGTTTTCAGGTATTCAGTACAATGTGGCCAGAGAAGGGAAATATCCCATCACGACAAAGCGCCTTTCCGCCTTTGCAGAGGTTCCCTGGTGAAAAAACCGTCCTTTCCTCGTTTTTCTGCGTCTGAGAGACCATACATGTTAATCAAAGGTAACAGCCTTTGTCGACCATTAATAAACGTGGAATTTGGTCGAATGACTCAGTATTAATACACATCCTTCAACTGGAAAAGCTGTATTATGTAAATGCAGTAAGAATTAAAAAAATAGATTTAAGTCGCGGCAAACGAGATAACGCCGCGACGAAGTTTCGCCTTCGCTTAAACAAACAGCCCGTCGAAATCTATGCAATGCAAAGTAGGGCTAATGGACAGAATTAATATTAATTGAATAGTAAAACTAGTATTTATTCAGCGGTCCCCGCATCAACCTCTACATTGGTCCTTTGTATGGAATCTCCTGTTGAACCATATTTTTCGAAGGATTCCGCGAAGCTACAGGAATGTCCAAAAGTTAATCATCCTTCATCCTACTCGCCAAGGTGACATTGTCAAATCATCTGCAATGTCTCTGTAATGTCAATGAAAACCCAAAAATATTGAAATGGCCACTTTTCCTTAAGGGGAAAGGCCTTGTCAATGGATGAGCTCTTATTTCGGAGCGAATTTATGACGGATCGAATCCTTGATGATGAAGGTTGCAAGGAATATCGACATATTTGTAACTTTTTGGGTCAATTTATAAATATTTTCTTTTTTTGCAAAAATTGCAAATATTTCTTAACGCTGCTCCCTCTTTCTCTGTGGTATTCCATCTGAGTGTACCTGCATAATATCCTAAACTCCACCTCTAGCCTGTGAGGCATGGGTTGATCCAACACCAAAGCTATATTTTATTGAGATTGAATTAAATGATAATTACCAAAGGGAAAATTATGAAATTCGAAAGGTGAAAGTAAATTTTAATAAAAAGTTTGTCATTCTACTATGTCCCCGGCATCGGCATAAAATAGCATTCGTTAATATTTAATATATAATTTATAATATCATAATGCCATTATATTAATCAATTAAGTAATAATGTTTCAATTTGTATTTTCTAAAGAATTAATTAATAATAATAGCAATATTTATTAGTGTTGGAAGAAGCAGATTTCTTCATTTAAAATAATATAAACAAGATCACATTAATTAATCTTTAAATAACAAATGTACTTTGGGCATTCTTTTGTAGACATGTACAACCTAATATTCATCCATTCTATAAAAGTTTTCAACCATGGAAAGGAAAATAATTTCAAGACTTATGTTTTTCAATTGCTTTAATGATTTTTTCGACGGGGGTGGCATTTGGCCTGGCATTCGCCCGGGGTGAAGGGAAACCCGTAAAAACCTCCACAGGCCGCCTTACATCATAAACATATAATCATTCAATTTAAGTTCACATACAAAGCATATTTCTACATCATAAACAATATCACATCATAACATAACACATAAAAAATGTACGCAAGTGACATGTTTGTAAATTCGCTTTGTGTTTTATAGTGACTCATACGCAGCAAGCCCCACTCAAACCAAACACATTCACACAGGTTAGTTATTACAGACGAATATACTACTACACCTTGTTAGATCTACCAAAACCCAATAATCTATCCGTTAGTTAGCTACGAATGCATTCATACACACTCCTAAATACTCCAAGCACACAATGTGTATCCTACGAGTGTTTAAAATGAAGTGATGGCGAGTGTCCGAGGGATTGTATGTGTAACAGTGGTCATATTTACATCCATTACCTATATAGAACACTTTACATTTGACAAATGTACAACATTACATTTATAAAATACACAGGTGAGTAAAAAGTCTTCTTAAGCTCCTCTTCGCCCCACCAATGGAAGGCTCCGCCCGAACGGTCCGTGCGTCCGGCCTGAAATGACATCATGCCTACTTTAACTACAGAGTCATACTGCCATGTAATTTCTTAGTGCAGGAGGGAGGACTCGATGAGTTATCACTTGAATCACTGCAAGGCTAAGAGAACTACTCCCCAAATCTATTTCGCAATTTTTAGTATTTCTTAATAAATCAGTAAAAACCTTCGAATCAAAGTAGCGTTGTATTTATTAAAGAAGAAATAAGACTTTAAATTTAGGGAAATGTTAAAATAATGCCGATGGAGAAAAATATGCCATAAAAATTTATTAAAACATGTTACTATGCGTTCGATCTTTAAAAATCAAAACTTACCATGGTAAAATATACATTCAGCTCTTGTTTTTCACACATAGCTTTACGCGTATGAATTCAATGGTAGAAGATGCATTGTAATGTCGTTAAAATATAAAAGATTGGTAAATTGAGCCAGTTATACGCCGTATTTAGGTTTGAAACGGTTATAAGTAATACCAATAGATTGTGAAAATACTCACATTATGTAGCATGATGTAAGTGAGACCCTTATTTCTTCTAACTTCATTTCACGTCCTAAGCGTTTAAGATCCTGCTGACTAGCGGGCTTCCACTTTTCAGGATACAAATCTTAACCTTTTCAAGCTGAGCATAGTTCTTTTTTCAATTGGCCATAAGTGTTTCCTCGGTTTCTTCTATCTCAAGTTGACTTCTTGGTCGATCCACGTCTCGCTGGCAGCTATAGAGCGGAACATTACATACCCATTAATCCACTGGATGAGATTGGTTCCAACAAATAAACACCCTCGACATTAACATGACCAGAGAAAAAACAGAATGCCAATACCCAACCAAAGGCGACAAAAGATCAAAACATTCAATGCAAAACACGGCAAAAATCACATCGCCCCATGGATATACGCATTACCTTAATCTATATACATTATAACCTATTACCATCCATTGCTGATATCTTGACTACGGAATTTAAATTATGGCGTTTTTTAAAAATTAAAACGTTCTTAACAAGCCTTCAAAATTTAACAAAAATTTCATAATTTAAAGATAAGGAAAAAAATCATAAATTCTTGCAAAAAATTAATACGCATTCAATCCATAAAAATTAAACTACACATAATAATAAAGAAATAAAAAGGTTTTTTGTAAAAAAAAGGTCTTTAAAGAAAGAAATTAAAGAAAGTAAAAAAAATTGAAAACAATGGTGCAAAAAAAATGAAACCTGAACTAAGATATTACCGATAAAAAAAAATAAAGAAACATTATAAAAAATACCCTCACGTTTAAGCGTGAAGAATTCTTATCCTTTCGTTTCATTTTGCTTCATTCGGAGACGCAGTTTATCCATGTGTAAGTGGATGTAGAATAGCAAATATCATATCCCATCACTTCCCTTCCTCTTCACGTAGGTCCTCGCTTCATGGTAATGTGTCCATTATCAATAAAGTGGTGTTCTTACGTCTCTTCTTTCATCAATCGAGGCCTTGATTGGTCAACGTCATTTTTCCTAAAAAAGAGCGGATTAGTAAACAAAACAATTACACTATATGTGATTGGCTCCAACGATTAAAACTCTCTCAACAATCATAGAATTGGAAGAACGACAGGACGCCGAAAACCAATCCACATGATAGAAGAGTGGGAGTCAATCATTCAGAGCCGCACACACAACAAAAAATTAAAATTAAACGCGGGAATACGCCTAGCCTTAGTTACAATGTATTCCGACCCTAGGGGTCTAAATCTAACCCTATGGCATCGCATCTCCTTGGCGTAGGTCTATTCTTCAATGTAATGTGTCCATTCTGCATAAGTTGATGTTCTTACGTTTCTTCTTTCTTCATACGAAGTCTTGAACGGTCCACGTAAATTTTCCTGAAAGAGAGCGGATTAGTGCATACAACAATACACTATATGTGATTGGTTCCAACGATTGAAACTCTCTCAACAATCATAGAATTGGAAGAACGACAGGACGCCGAAAACCAATCCAATGATAGAAGAGTGGGAGTCAATCATTCAGAGCCGCACACACGACAAAAAATTAAAATTAAACGCGGGAATATGCCTAGCCTTAGTTGCAATGTATTCCGACCCTAGGGGTCCAAATCTAACCCTATGGCATCGCATCTTCTTGGCGTAGGTCTATTCTTCAATGTAATGTGTCCATTCTCCATAAGTTGATGTTCTTACGTTTCTTCTTTCTTCATACGAAGTCTTGATTGGTCCACGTAATTTTTCCTGAAAGAGAGCGGATTAGTGCATACAACAATACACTATTTGTGATTGGTTCCAACGATTGAAACACTCTCAACAATCATAGAATTGGAAGATCGACAGGACGCCGAAAACCAATCCACATGATAGAAGAGTGGGAGTCAATCATTCCGAACCGCACACACGAAAAAAAATTAAAATTAAACGCGGGAATACGCCTAGCCTTAGTCGCAATGCATTCCGACCCTAGGGGTCCAAATCTAACCCTATGGCATCGCATCTTCTTGGCGTAGGTCTATTCTTCAATGTAATGTGTCCATTCTCCATAAGTTGATGTTCTTACGTTTCTTCTATATTCATACGAAGTCTTGATTGGTCCACGTAATTTTTCCTGAAAGAGAGCGGATTAGTGCATACAACAATACACTATTTGTGATTGGTTCCAACGATTGAAACACTCTCAACAATCATAGAATTGGAAGAACGACAGGACGCCGAAAACCAATCCACATGATAGAAGAGTGGGAGTCAATCATTCCGAACCGCACACACGACAAAAAATTAAAATTAAACGCGGGAATACGCCTAGCCTTAGTCGCAATGTATTCCGACCCTAAGGGTCCAAATCTAACCCTATGGCATCGCATCTTCTTGGCGTAGGTCTATTCTTCAATGTAATGTGTCCATTCTCCATAAGTTGATGTTCTTACGTTTCTTCTATATTCATACGAAGTCTTGATTGGTCCACGTAATTTTTCCTGAAAGAGAGCGGATTAGTGCATACAACAATACACTATTTGTGATTGGTTCCATCGATTGAAACTCTCTCAACAATCATGGAATTGGAAGAACGACAGGACGCCGAAAACCAATCCACATGATAGAAGAGTGGGAGTCAATCATTCAGAGCCGCACACACGACAAAAAATTAAAATTAAACGCGGGAATACGCCTAGCCTTAGTTGCAATGTATTACGACCCTAGGGGTCCAAATCTAACCCTATGGCATCGCATCTTCTTGGCGTAGGTCTATTCTTCAATGTAATGTGTCCATTCTGCATAAGTTGATGTTCTTACCTTTCTTCTTTCTTCTTACGAAGTCTTGATTGGTCCACGTAATTTTTCCTGAAAGAGAGCGGATTAGTGCATACAACAATACACTATTTGTGATTGGTTCCATCGATTGAAACTCTCTCAACAATCATAGAATTGGAAGAACGACAGGACGCCGAAAACCAATCCACATGATAGAAGAGTGGGAGTCAATCATTAAGAGCCGAACACACGACAAAAAATAAAAATTAAACGCGAGAATACACCTAGCCTTAGTTGCAATGTATTCCGACCCTAGGGGTCCAAATCTAACCCTATGGCATCGCATCTTCTTCTTGGCGTTTGTCTATTCTTCAATGTAATGTGTCCATTCTCCATAAGTTGATGTTCTCACGTTTCTTCTTTCTTCATACGAAGTCTTGATTGGTCCACGTAATTTTTCCTGAAAGAGAGCGGATTAGTGCATACAACAATACACTATTTGTGATTGGTTCCATCGATTGAAACTCTCTCAACAATCATGGAATTGGAAGAATGAAAGGACGCCGAAAACCAATCCACATGATAGAAGAGTGGGAGTCAATCATTCAGAGCCGCACACACGACAAAAAATTAAAATTAAACGCGGGAATACGCCTAGCCTTAGTTGCAATGTATTACGACCCTAGGGGTCCAAATCTAACCCTATGGCATCGCATCTTCTTGGCGTAGGTCTATTCTTCAATGTAATGTGTCCATTCTGCATAAGTTGATGTTCTTACCTTTCTTCTTTCTTCTTACGAAGTCTTGATTGGTCCACGTAATTTTTCCTGAAAGAGAGCGGATTAGTGCATACAACAATACACTATTTGTGATTGGTTCCATCGATTGAAACTCTCTCAACAATCATAGAATTGGAAGAACGACAGGACGCCGAAAACCAATCCACATGATAGAAGAGTGGGAGTCAATCATTAAGAGCCGAACACACGACAAAAAATAAAAATTAAACGCGAGAATACACCTAGCCTTAGTTGCAATGTATTCCGACCCTAGGGGTCCAAATCTAACCCTATGGCATCGCATCTTCTTCTTGGCGTTTGTCTATTCTTCAATGTAATATGTCCATTCTGCATAAGTTGATGTTCTTACCTTTCTTCTTTCTTCTTACGAAGTCTTGATTGGTCCACGTAATTTTTCCTGAAAGAGAGCGGATTAGTGCATACAACAATACACTATTTGTGATTGGTTCCATCGATTGAAACTCTCTCAACAATCATAGAATTGGAAGAACGACAGGACGCCGAAAACCAATCCACATGATAGAAGAGTGGGAGTCAATCATTAAGAGCCGAACACACGACAAAAAATAAAAATTAAACGCGGGAATACGCCTAGCCTTAGTTGCAATGTATTACGACCCTTGGGGTCCAAATCTAACCCTATGGCATCGCATCTTCTTGGCGTAGGTCTATTCTTCAATGTAATGTGTCCATTCTGCATAAGTTGATGTTCTTACCTTTCTTCTTTCTTCTTACGAAGTCTTGATTGGTCCACGTAATTTTTCCTGAAAGAGAGCGGATTAGTGCATACAACAATACACTATTTGTGATTGGTTCCATCGATTGAAACTCTCTCAACAATCATAGAATTGGAAGAACGACAGGACGCCGAAAACCAATCCACATGATAGAAGAGTGGGAGTCAATCATTAAGAGCCGAACACACGACAAAAAATAAAAATTAAACGCGAGAATACACCTAGCCTTAGTTGCAATGTATTCCGACCCTAGGGGTCCAAATCTAACCCTATGGCATCGCATCTTCTTGGCGTAGGTCTGTTCTTCAATGTAATGTGTCCATTCTCCATAAGTTGATGTTCTTACGTTTCTTCTTTCTTCATACGAAGTCTTGATTGGTCCACGTAATTTTTCCTGAAAGAGAGCGGATTAGTGCACACAACAATTACACTATATGTGATTGGTTCCAACGATTGAAACTCTCTCAACAATCATAGAATTGGAAGAACAACAGGGCGTCGAAAACCAATCCAAATGATAGAAGATGGAGTGTCAATCATTCAGAGCCGCACACACAATAAAAATTAAATTTAAACGCGGGAATACGCCTAGCCTTAGTCGCAATGTATTCCGACCCTAGGGGTCCAAATCTAATCCTACGAATTCGCATCTTCTTGGCGTAGGTCTATTCTTCATTGCGATGTGTCCATTCTCCATAAGTTGATGTTCTTACGTTTCTTCTATATTCATACGAAGTCTTGATTGGTCCACGTAATTTTTCCTGAAAGAGAGCGGATTAGTGCATACAACAATACACTATTTGTGATTGGTTCCATCGATTGAAACTCTCTCAACAATCATGGAATTGGAAGAACGACAGGACGCCGAAAACCAATCCACATGATAGAAGAGTGGGAGTCAATCATTCAGAGCCGCACACACGACAAAAAATTAAAATTAAACGCGGGAATACGCCTAGCCTTAGTTGCAATGTATTACGACCCTAGGGGTCCAAATCTAACCCTATGGCATCGCATCTTCTTGGCGTAGGTCTATTCTTCAATGTAATGTGTCCATTCTGCATAAGTTGATGTTCTTACGTTTCTTCTTTCTTCTTACGAAGTCTTGATTGGTCCACGTAATTTTTCCTGAAAGAGAGCGGATTAGTGCATACAACAATACACTATTTGTGATTGGTTCCATCGATTGAAACTCTCTCAACAATCATAGAATTGGAAGAACGACAGGACGCCGAAAACCAATCCACATGATAGAAGAGTGGGAGTCAATCATTAAGAGCCGAACACACGACAAAAAATAAAAATTAAACGCGAGAATACACCTAGCCTTAGTTGCAATGTATTCCGACCCTAGGGGTCCAAATCTAACCCTATGGCATCGCATCTTCTTCTTGGCGTTTGTCTATTCTTCAATGTAATGTGTCCATTCTCCATAAGTTGATGTTCTTACGTTTCTTCTTTCTTCATACGAAGTCTTGATTGGTCCACGTAATTTTTCCTGAAAGAGAGCGGATTAGTGCATACAACAATACACTATTTGTGATTGGTTCCATCGATTGAAACTCTCTCAACAATCATGGAATTGGAAGAATGAAAGGACGCCGAAAACCAATCCACATGATAGAAGAGTGGGAGTCAATCATTCAGAGCCGCACACACGACAAAAAATTAAAATTAAACGCGGGAATACGCCTAGCCTTAGTTGCAATGTATTACGACCCTAGGGGTCCAAATCTAACCCTATGGCATCGCATCTTCTTGGCGTAGGTCTATTCTTCAATGTAATGTGTCCATTCTGCATAAGTTGATGTTCTTACCTTTCTTCTTTCTTCTTACGAAGTCTTGATTGGTCCACGTAATTTTTCCTGAAAGAGAGCGGATTAGTGCATACAACAATACACTATTTGTGATTGGTTCCATCGATTGAAACTCTCTCAACAATCATAGAATTGGAAGAACGACAGGACGCCGAAAACCAATCCACATGATAGAAGAGTGGGAGTCAATCATTAAGAGCCGAACACACGACAAAAAATAAAAATTAAACGCGAGAATACACCTAGCCTTAGTTGCAATGTATTCCGACCCTAGGGGTCCAAATCTAACCCTATGGCATCGCATCTTCTTCTTGGCGTTTGTCTATTCTTCAATGTAATGTGTCCATTCTGCATAAGTTGATGTTCTTACCTTTCTTCTTTCTTCTTACGAAGTCTTGATTGGTCCACGTAATTTTTCCTGAAAGAGAGCGGATTAGTGCATACAACAATACACTATTTGTGATTGGTTCCATCGATTGAAACTCTCTCAACAATCATAGAATTGGAAGAACGACAGGACGCCGAAAACCAATCCACATGATAGAAGAGTGGGAGTCAATCATTAAGAGCCGAACACACGACAAAAAATTAAAATTAAACGCGGGAATACGCCTAGCCTTAGTCGCAATGTATTCCGACCCTAGGGGTCCAAATCTAACCCTATGGCATCGCATCTTCTTCTTGGCCTTTGTCTATTCTTCAATGTAATGTGTCCATTCTCCATAAGTTGATGTTCTTACGTTTCTTCTTTCTTCATACGAAGTCTTGATTGGTCCACGTAATTTTTCCTGAAAGAGAGCGGATTAGTGCATACAACAATACACTATTTGTGATTGGTTCCATCGATTGAAACTCTCTCAACAATCATGGAATTGGAAGAACGAAAGGACACCGAAAACCAATCCACATGATAGAAGAGTGGGAGTCAATCATTCAGAGCCGCACACACGACAAAAAATTAAAATTAAACGCGGGAATACGCCTAGCCTTAGTTGCAATGTATTACGACCCTAGGGGTCCAAATCTAACCCTATGGCATCGCATCTTCTTGGCGTAGGTCTGTTCTTCAATGTAATGTGTCCATTCTCCATAAGTTGATGTTCTTACGTTTCTTCTTTCTTCATACGAAGTCTTGATTGGTCCACGTAATTTTTCCTGAAAGAGAGCGGATTAGTGCGTACAACAATACACTATTTGTGATTGGTTCCATCGATTGAAACTCTCTCAACAATCATAGAATTGGAAGAACGACAGGACGCCGAAAACCAATCCACATGATAGAAGAGTGGGAGTCAATCATTAAGAGCCGAACACACGACAAAAAATAAAAATTAAACGCGGGAATACGCCTAGCCTTAGTTGCAATGTATTACGACCCTTGGGGTCCAAATCTAACCCTATGGCATCGCATCTTCTTGGCGTAGGTCTATTCTTCAATGTAATGTGTCCATTCTGCATAAGTTGATGTTCTTACCTTTCTTCTTTCTTCTTACGAAGTCTTGATTGGTCCACGTAATTTTTCCTGAAAGAGAGCGGATTAGTGCATACAACAATACACTATTTGTGATTGGTTCCATCGATTGAAACTCTCTCAACAATCATAGAATTGGAAGAACGACAGGACGCCGAAAACCAATCCACATGATAGAAGAGTGGGAGTCAATCATTAAGAGCCGAACACACGACAAAAAATAAAAATTAAACGCGAGAATACACCTAGCCTTAGTTGCAATGTATTCCGACCCTAGGGGTCCAAATCTAACCCTATGGCATCGCATCTTCTTGGCGTAGGTCTGTTCTTCAATGTAATGTGTCCATTCTCCATAAGTTGATGTTCTTACGTTTCTTCTTTCTTCATACGAAGTCTTGATTGGTCCACGTAATTTTTCCTGAAAGAGAGCGGATTAGTGCACACAACAATTACACTATATGTGATTGGTTCCAACGATTGAAACTCTCTCAACAATCATAGAATTGGAAGAACAACAGGGCGTCGAAAACCAATCCAAATGATAGAAGAGGGAGTGTCAATCATTCAGAGCCGCACACACAATAAAAATTAAATTTAAACGCGGGAATACGCCTAGCCTTAGTCGCAATGTATTCCGACCCTAGGGGTCCAAATCTTATCCTACGAATTCGCATCTTCTTGGCGTAGGTCTATTCTTCATTGCGATGTGTCCATTCTCCATAAGTTGATGTTCTTACGTTTCTTCTTTCTTCATACGAAGTCTTGATTGGTCCACGTAATTTTTCCTGAAAGAGAGCGGATTAGTGCATACAACAATACACTATTTGTGATTGGTTCCAACGATTGAAACTCTCTCAACAATCATAGAATTGGAAGAACGACAGGATGCCGACAACAGATCCACATGATAGAAGAGTGTGAGTCAATCATTCCGAACCGCACACACGACAAAAAATTAAAATTAAACGCGGGAATACGCCTAGCCTTAGTTGCAATGTATTCCGACCCTAGGGGTCCAAATCTAACCCTATGGCATCGCATCTTCTTGGCGTAGGTCTATTCTTCAATGTAATGTGTCCATTCTCCATAAGTTGATGTTCTTACGTTTCTTCTTTCTTCGGACGAAGTCTTGATTGGTCCACGTAATTTTTCCTGAAAGAGAGCGGATTAGTGCATACAACAATACACTATTTGTGATTGGTTCCATCGATTGAAACTCTCTCAACAATCATAGAATTGGGAGAACGACAGGACGCCGAAAACCAATCCACATGATAGAAGAGGGAGTGTCAATCATTCAGAGCCGCACACACAATAAAAATTAAAATTAAACGCGGGAATACGCCTAGCCTTAGTTGCAATGTATTCCGACCCTAGGGGTCCAAATCTAACCCTATGGCATCGCATCTTCTTGGCGTAGGTCTGTTCTTCAATGTAATGTGTCCATTCTCCATAAGTTGATGTTCTTACGTTTCTTCTTTCTTCATACGAAGTCTTGATTGGTCCACGTAATTTTTCCTGAAAGAGAGCGGATTAGTGCATACAACAATACACTATTTGTGATTGGTTCCATCGATTGAAACTCTCTCAACAATCATAGAATTGGAAGAACGACAGGACGCCGAAAACCAATCCACATGATAGAAGAGTGGGAGTCAATCATTCAGAGCCGCACACACGACAAAAAATTAAAATTAAACTCGGGAATACGCCTAGCCTTAGTCGCAATGTATTCCGACCCTAGGGGTCCAAATCTAACCCTATGGCATCGCATCTTCTTGGCGTAGGTCTATTCTTCAATGTAATGTGTCCATTCTCCATAAGTTGATGTTCTTACCTTTCTTCTTTCTTCTTACGAAGTCTTGATTGGTCCACGTAATTTTTCCTGAAAGAGAGCGGATTAGTGCATACAACAATACACTATTTGTGATTGGTTCCATCGATTGAAACTCTCTCAACAATCATAGAATTGGAAGAACGACAGGAGGCCGAAAACCAATCCACATGATAGAAGAGTGGGAGTCAATCATTCAGAGCCGCACACACAACAAAAAATTAAAATTAAACGCCGGAATACTCCTAGCCTTAGTCGCAATGTATTCCGACCCTAGGGGTCCAAATCTAACCCTATGGCATCGCATCTTCTTGGCGTAGGCCTATTCTTCAATGTAATGTGTCCATTCTCCATAAGTTGATGTTCTTACGTTTCTTCTTTTTTCATACGAAGTCTTGATTGGTACACGTAATTTTTCCTGAAAGAGAGCGGATTAGTGCACACAACAATTACACTAAATGTGATTGGTTCCAACGATTGAAACTCTCTCAACAATCATAGAATTGGAAGAACGACAGGACGCCGAAACCAAATCCACATGATAGAGCAGTGGGACTCAAACATTCAGAGCCGCACACACAACAAAAATTAAAATTTAATTGCGGGAATACGCCCAGCCTTAATTAGTTCAATTTAAGTAAACATATAGAGGATATTTCTTCATCATGAATAATATCAGATCATTACATAACACGTGTAAAATGTACGTTAGTGACTTGTTCGTAAATTCGCTGTGTGTTTAATAGTGACTCATACACAGGAAGCACCAATCAAACCATACTCATTCACACAGGTTAGTTATTACATACGAGTATACTAGTGCAATAGGCTACACCTTCTTAGATCTACCAAAACCCAATAATCTATCTGTTAGTTAGCTACCAATGCATTCATACACACTCCTAAATACTCCAAGCATCCATGCACAGAATGTGTATCCTACGAGTGTTTAAAATGAAGTGATGGCGAGTGTTCGAGGGATTGTAAGTGTAACAGTGGGCCTATTTACATCCATTACATACATAGAACACTTGAAATTTGACAAATTTACAACATTACATTTATAAAATACACAATTGAGTAAAAAGTCTTCTTAAGCTCCTCTTCGCCCCACCAATGGAAGGCTCCGCCCGAACGGTCTGTGCGCCGGTCCTGAAATGACATCATACCTACTTTAACTACAGAGTCATACTGCCGCGTAATTTCTTTTTGCATTCTATATATATCCAAGATGTTTGTGGCTCCAACGATTGAAACTCTCTTCTCTATCATAGAAGAGGAATTTCGAGAGGATGCCGAACACCAATCCACGAGATAGAAGAGTGGGAGTTAATTACTCAGGCCGCACACACAACAAAAATTAAAATTATTCGCGGAAATACGTCTGGCCTTAAATGCACAGTTTTCCAACCCTAAAGGTCTAAATCTAATCTTAAAACTCCTCTATTCTTGACCTACGTTCACTCCTCATTACATTGTGTTCATTTTCATATTTGAATACCGTACTACCATGAAGAATTTATTTTGCAGTGCGCTGGCTTTATTTTAGGGCCTCATTTTTATATGCCTTTTTTTGTACACCGTTTCATCCCGATATATATTCAACGGATCCGTTGATTCGCATTATAGCAGCACCTCGCTTTTTTTACCAGAATTTACCAACCCTAAAGGTCCACTTCTTATCCCTACCAGAATTAACCCATACCAGAATTTAACTGCTTTTTCTACAGTTCACCTTATTACAACCATTAGTCTAACATAGGGTATTACACCTGTATACTACATTTCCTCTTCTTCTCAGCATTTTCACACAATTTATTGCAATAGAATTATTCTTTTACTATTCTCATAAAATGGAATGTTTTTTTGCATCTATACCGTCTGATACAGAATCCGTCGTGTTGGGATATCCTATCACTCCGTTTCTTCATTTCAAAAAGGATTTTTGTGCCCTATTTCTCCCCTCGGAATGAATTTTTTGCTTGTCGTAAGATGTAAGAAAAAATTCAGAGATGAAGAGGGACCTGATGTAGAGTAGGTTGCCGGATTTTTAGTTTTTTTAGCGGTCATCAAGTATATATGTCGCAATTGTATCCTTCCGAAAACCTACCTTAACCGGTAGATTACTCAATAATAATAATATAAGTATACTCCAAAAAAATGCCCAATCGCTCATTATAACGACGTTGAACGTTAAACCCCGTTCGTTTTTTAGAATAAGAAACTTCATTCGCCCAATAATGTCAATTAAAATACTTGCAAGTCATTTTGTATCGGAGTGTGAAAATATGTATTGCACCTTTTCACCCAACAGTAGTCGCATGAAATGTAGCTTTGAGTGTTAGAAACACGGAATTCATCGTCACCATAAGATAAGTTTTCTCCGAAAACAAATTAATCCTACTCCAACCTTAGTCAGAGAAAGAATCTCTGAGTAAAATGGGGCATTTGAACTGGAGCAGTCTTGTCTCCTAGTGACCTCGACTGTTAACTTGGAATGCGTTCGCTCAAACAATTCCAATGGCCACCGCATTTTTTCGACATACGTTCGCGGTGGTCATAGATTTTCCAACCGTGAAGATGTAATGTCGGCAGGTAATGGATAATTAGAGGAGGAAAGCAGTTCTTGTTATAAAAACATTACCGAGCTTATTGGACGGCACTGTGAAAAGTGTTTAAAGTTGAAACGAGATTATGTTGAAATATAAATAAATTTATTTCCACAATTTTTGAGTTTTCCTTATTGGGTCGGATTCTTCTGGGACCCCCTATAAGGTTAATCCAAATTATAATAATCAAGCATAAGTTAAAGCGGTGGGTAATCCCTAATTCCTCAATTTTTATTCTCCAGGTTTGTATAAACGAATGCAGGACCTAATTCAAGTATTTCTACAAAACGTAGTCAGCAATGTGGATGGCATTTTCTGATTACGGTTTCCATAAAGGTAGTATCCACAAAGTTATCGATAAACTAAATAGCTAACGCAATGCAATTAAATTCACTTACAAAGTTGAACATGGCCATGCACTTCCATCTCCACTCTTACTTTTCATTTAAAATGGCGAGAAAGGCTCATTTGGCATTTTAGGAAAAAAACACTCAATGAAAACTAAATATAGCCTGGTTTACCCTTCCCCCTTATCAACAACCCAAGGCAGCTTTCAATTGTTTAATGAATCTCGTGCAAACACTCCGCCCACACAACCACCTCACGGCATGGAATTAAAAAAACGTAAAACGCACAGTAAATGGATAAAAACCTAACATGATAAACATATTGTTCGCCAACAGTAGGAAAAAAACTTGAAAATCCCCTCGACGAAAACTTATAATGAAAGTGGAACAAGTATGTATATTACGAGGAATAGCAAATTTTACACCTGCTTAGGTATATTTAAAAAGGCACAGGCCTGTAGTTAGCTTAATAACTAGACAAATAAAGCACGTTAAAAGAATTTCAATTGCCTCGCGCGCGTTATCGCCCGTAACTACAGCACTGTTTACATTTTCAGCAACAATGATTCACCCGCGTGAAACAAATTGGAATATGATCATTGCACTGCTTCCTTATAAGGAAGTAGAATATTTGTGAGAAATATGAAAGAGGGAGAGAGTGAAAAAGAGACAAGGAAGAGAGGGAAATTAAAATCTGACCTCCCATGTCAGAGGTCAACTCGACGCTGACATATTAAGCATTGATAAATGTATAAATAAATCAATGTGTCAACTTACAAGTATTCCTATTCGCTGCATTCTTCGAAGCTCCATTCCCTAGGAATCCATATTTCATTCCTGCACTTCGAGGCGTATCCGTCCATCTCACTCTCTCGCAACACTCGGGCATTCTTCCCTTTCCAAGGGGAGAATCCTTTCCAAACAAACACACGCAAACCGATCACATCACTGAAATCAGATTCAAAAACAACTTAGCCAAGAGTCTAAACACTAAAGAATGTGCATGAAAAAACTTTCCATTTTCAGTATGTATATATTTGTATAAATAGATAAATATACTAGTTGTATAAATAAATCAATGTGTCAACTTACAAGTATTCCTATTCGCTGCATTCTTCGAAGCTCCATTCCCTAGGAATCCATATTTCATTCCTGCACTTCGAGGCGTATCCGTCCATCTCACTCTCTCGCAACACTCGGGCATTCTTCCCTTTCCAAGGGGAGAATCCTTTCCAAACAAACACACGCAAACCGATCACATCACTGAAATCAGATTCAAAAACAACTTAGCCAAGAGTCTAAACACTAAAGAATGTGCATGAAAAAACTTTCCATTTTCAGTATGTATATATTTCGCATCCAAAAAAATGCCATATTGCTCATTATAACGACGTTGAACGTTAAACCCCGTTCGTTTTTTATAATAAGAAACTTCATTCGCCCAATTATATCAAATGAAATACTTGCAAGTCATTTTGTATCGGAGTGTGAAAATATGTATTGCACCTTTTCACCCAACAGTAGTCGCATGAAATGAAGCTTTGAGTGTTAGAAACACTTAATTCATCGTCACTTAAAGATCAATTTTCTCCGAGAAAAAATTATCCAACTCCAGCCTTGGTCAGAGAGAGAGAGAGAGTCTCTGAGTAAAATGGGGCATTTGAACTGGAGGACTCTTGGCTCCTAGTGACCTCGACTGTTAACTTGGAATGTGTTCGCTGAAACAATACCAATGGCCACCGCTTTGTTGCGACAAACGTTCGCACGCGTTGGACTCCGGTTCGTAAAAGTTTAATGAGTACTTGAGTTTACCCTTTTAATGAGTATGGAAGCAGGATGCAATGAGATGGGGCCTAGAAATAAGTACCTACATTAAAAAAACTAGGGTTGACGAATCGGAAAGGCAGTGAACCACCTGTGGATGACGTGACGTCTTAAATTACAGGGTGTGGCTATATAAATTTCTTTTTAATTAAGGAAGTTATATACCGCACCCTGCATTTAGTTTAGCTACGTTTGGAGCAGAAAATTGGTTGAGACATTGGTTCTCTGGAATAGAAGAAGAACGGAAATCTTAGTGAAGAAGAGCAGTGACTTATATCGTCGCGTACCAAAATCTCTCCGTCTTTTCGGCATTAATTTTATTTTGAAAATAATCGAAATGGCACAACTTCCCGTTTCATTGTTAATTTTGGTGTAATTTAACTTTTCCCGTGGCAAGCTTTAAACGGATTAGTTACTACCAATCGCACAAGAAATCAGTCGACACTTGGGTCCCATAATTACTAGGAATCGAAATATCCTTCCCTATTCGCAATAATAAGTATAAAATTACCTCGAAATAAAAGAATTACACCCTTTTCAACAAGTGCAGCCCAGAATATAAGGCATCAAAAAATAATCTAAAAAGGCGGGAACATTAGACAAGTATCCACTCACCTCCTTCCGACGCGACGACACATGACCAACTGAACGGGTAGCTCATCGAATGAAGAGCAGGTGGTCGAAACCGTTGGATGACGTCATTTTTTAAATTTGAAAATATGCCATGAAGTTAAATTCTTAAGAGTAAATTAAATCTAAAGAAAAATTTCATCGAGATTTAAGTAGTGTAATTTTAAATATATTTCTCTTTACTAAATAATATATTTTTAATTGAATATTAATTTTGTTATATTATTCAACTAACTGCCGTAGTCTGTTCTTCAAACACAAGATGGCGCCAGTGGAAATAGTTCGCCTTTGCCACAAGAAACGACTACGCAAAGGCGCGAAATGGCGCAAAGACACATACCTAAGAAATATCGAATCGGATTTTGGTATCGTGGTCCATCCCTATCACCTACCAACGAGAAGTCTAACTCTCCTCTCTCCTAGAGAGACGGATTATTTTTTTCTCTCGAATATATCACGGTAACTTAATATTTGCCAGAGTACATACGTGCCCACTGAGATGATCCACTTCGGTTAACAGCAAAATCAATCATCGTGCGAAATTCGGAATCAACTCTTGACAGCACGAGTCGCCATCCTGTGGATACTATGAAACATTTTGATTGAACATAGCATGATAAATTTGAGGGGACTTTATAAACGTTCCCAGGGGAAATTGGAAACGTACTCTGGGCACAGGGGTTGAGTGCGGTCGGGGTAGAGGTCACTATTGCGATCCCTGGGACACCAGGAATACCCGGAATGAAATCGAAAACATCACTCTTTCCCGGGATTGCGCCAATCGTCACCAAGTAATAATAAGACTGAATCCAATGTCAGATCTATCCACGATTCGCAGCCGCGCGGATCACCGTCGTTATTTTTAACAATTACTAGAAAACAAAGGTTCGATTAATCCGTGGTCAAGGCGCACTTATTACCAAAGCACTGCTTGACAGGCGTTCCTTCTAAGAACAGTGGCAAGCCCTTCGAGACTATTCCAGCTTCTATTCGTGGAAGTGACTATACGGACACGATAATCTTTTCTCCTCTGTACGTAGCTTGAGAATTTAACGGCCTAGTGTCGGCATTTTACTGACGTGATCTGAAGGGAAACTGGGGCGCAGGAGAATTTACTTGAGGTTGTAATTTTCCTTAGCCTTGTGTTCCACTGGAGGTGCAATGCCACCTTTGTAGTGACTGCGAAAGCACCAATTCTCATTTCTACGAGTTGAGTGCTCAACGGAAAATGTGAACTCAAGTTAACTCAATGCACTCGTATTCTTTTCGAAAGAATGACTACTTTAAAATACCTATCATTTTTTGTTTGGGTGTTCTTCGCACTTGTATTTCTAACTATTTCAGTTTCCATGAATGAGGCGAGTGGAATTATAGTAGGTATTTAAGAAGCGTCTACCTAAGAAACATCCTTTGACTAAGAAGAAGGAAGGAACATCACCAAAAGTAGGAAAGAAAAAAAGGAATGGAATTGGCTGGATTGAATTCCGAGGATACAAGGACGCGTGATACTGTAAGTAGCATACTATACATTCACCGTGTTACACTTTTTTGTGTGAAGTGAAATTGTGTTCCACACACAAACACACTTCGAAATGTTCCTTTACGAGGGTAAGCACTGTCGGCAACAACCTCGCGTTATTTTGGAAAAAGGAAACCTACTCTCGCCCCTCAACCAATTCAATACAGCATTGACCCTGCATATTGATTGGACTCCGTTCGGTGTTTTCCGGCAATGGAAGGAGGCCAACACTTTCCATGTCGTATTTATGCATCGAGCACATCTGTATTATTTTTTGAGAGTACACCCACGTACTGGTACCCTAGCGTCTTTCGCTATTGGAGTAATGTTGTTGTGGTACCGGTTTTTATTTCCGCCCATAATACCCACTGCCCGGAAAATCCTGCCTCTCCCAAATCACCCACCTATCCCCAACGACGCGAATTACCTCAACTGTCGCTCACCCCCATTTATAATAACCACTCCAATTAGAACCCATAAATGCAACACAGCAATTCATTTTTCACTATCTCGTCAATCGATCTTTCATTAATTATTTATAAAAATACATCCGAATTTGGACACTGATAACTTACAGTTGGTTGTTGTTTTATTTGTGGAACCTACGTATAATTCTTATTACGACGTTCATTATTAATAATCGACACTGCATGGCGTGTTTGTATGCCTGCATCATTATGTACGGACATAAACAATACGCGTATTAATCCACCTGCTCGTCTGTTACACCATGTGATCTTAGTAAGGCTTTCGGCTGTGTTAAACATTCAATAATACTATCAAGTCTAGAATGTTATGGTACAAAGGGTTTTGCAGGTAAACTACTGAAGCCATCCATATTTGGATAATCGCGACCAAGTGGTTGGCTTTTGATCTGCAGCTCTTAAAGTGAAATATGGTGTCTAATTTTCCTCTATGCATGGCCCAGTCGTTTAACCATCATCATTAATGATTTGCCATGTAATATGAAATCTACATCTGATTCATATGCCGATGACCCCACGTTTGTGCAAAAATCTCAACATCTAGAAGATGAAAATATATGATCAAATTCTACTCAATGAAAGACTAAGGTATGGTTTAATATTATCACAATTATCATACACTTTGCATTCATATTGATGATGTTTTTTGGAATTTAAGTCTTTAATTCAAAATAACTGACATTGTAACTGCTAAGATCCTAGGAATTTATATTGATACTAAACTTAAATGGGAGATCCACATCAGTCAGATCTGTGATGATTCTCATTTCAAATAAGTATCGTTTAACACGCCACCATGCCTTTTTCCAATGTCATTTGAAGTATTGTGTTGAGTTATTGGGTAATTCCTCACATGTTAAACAAATTTTGCTATCGCAATAGAGAGCTATTTGCTCTCTTGCTAATATACCACCACGTGATTCCTGCAAACCTTTTTTTCTTAGGTATGGGACCATGAAAGTAGTTAGTTTATATATCTTTAAGGCTCTGATTAATGCAAAAGTTAATCTAGAAACTTACCAATGAAGATCTCACATCCGTCACTACAGGGCAAGAGGGACTACTTATTGTAGTTGATGATCAATTTACAACACATTTCATGATGTGATCATTCGTCTGTATGATTGTCTGCCTAGTCAGTTGCAATTGAACTGCATCCAGTGCTTCAAGAATAGGGTATATACCTGGATACTTGCTCGCCTGTTTCATTGTAGGATGAATTCTTTTGTGACAATCTTCAAAACATTCAAGTCTCATGTTTATACATAGAGATATATTTATATTGATGACACCTAATATGGTTGTACCATTTTTCAAAATGAATAAATTATTATTATAAGATATTATGACTAGGTATTATTGGCCAAAACCTAAGGGAGTTACATGCCCTCAAAACAATGAGAAAGTATTTCAACTTGGAGATGCAGTCACACTGTTGAAGTAGGGGATCGCTTCCGGTGAGGGAAATAATTTTGTTTCAAATTCAAAATACTTTGCCATTAAAAAATGTATCATTGTGTAATTCATTTTATCTTGCTATTATTGACTGAAAGAGTTCGATAAAATTCCTTGGAATGCTTGTGTTCCGTCCTCTCACATTTCCATCAGACAACCCCGTATAAGTTTGTATTTGAAAAAAAACACTGTAAAATATAACTATAAGTTTAGCATGGAAAAAGAATGTTTTTGGGAGAAAATGTGTAAAATTTTTCCTGACCTTCCAAACGTCTGCCTCCGCAGAAAGATGTTTCTGTAGTTCCATTCACTGTTCTCCTATTCTGTCCCTCTCTTCATGGATGTGCATTTCAAATTATCTATAAACCTCAAACTTATAACATTGTATACAATAATTTATACAGTTTTTTTCCCTGCAAAAAATCTCCCCAATCTCAAAACATATCATCTTCCTAATCATGGCAAGACTTTACAGAGATAAAAAATTAATGTTTGATTCATATCCTAATTTCAGCGTAACTGATGAGACCTGGTGAGACCTTGGTGAATATTGAGAAATACCAAGTCAATTCATTTAAATGAAGGCTTTTTTAATATCATTTGGGTGAATATTTTTGTAGAATAAAAAATAAAGGGAATGACTTTTCAAACAATTATTATATTCAATATCAAATTGTCATTATGATAAAATAATAATTATTACAGAAGAAGCCACCAGAGCCATAGTCTATAATTTTCATGCTCTTTTGCTTGCAGAATTAGGCTTTAGCCAGAGATTTTCTTGGCTATATATCTTTCATCATTTTGCTTCACAGGTTTTAGAGCCAATTCACAGGTCTCCATGGTCATGTAGGAATTATAGAATTTTCAGGTATTATTACGTATTCTGTTGAATTAGTTTACTGAACAATCAAGTAATTTTTACTCGACTCTTCCATTCAGTGTTTGACGATTCTGCCAGACTCCTGAGTTGGAGAGTACTGCAGTGCAGATCTCACACCACAGCCTTCTAATTTGCTGAAAGCATTTTGACAATACTTGACTTATTCCTTCCTTTCTATTGACCTTGACCTATTCCTTCATTTGACGATCTGGGCCCCCATACATCATTCTACCATACCTACCTCTCCTTTTCTACCCAAAAAACTTATGCCAATCACTCCAAATGGAGCCAGGGCCTTCAGTACTCAAAATATCACCATCTACCCCTGATCATCTTCCTTCTCCGTCACATTTGGACCTAGTCCATCAACCGCATTTAACGATAGACCAACAGCCTCCTTCACACCATCCCTCCTAACAACAGAGACACCCTAGCCTGGTGCGCGAGTCCCACATCCTATTGGGCTCAGTATTACTCTACTCTTGCCTATCAAAGTATTCAGGGCGTGATATAATTTCCCTTTTTAAACATTCATTTATTAAGGCACTGTAAGGTACTGTACAATTCCTAATGGACATAGGTTCAAATTTTCTTGGCATCAAATGGGCCAACATAAGAAGAAATTCAATTTGGCAGTCAGAAATCTGAATCCTTTTGTGATTTAATGGAAAACAGCCCTTGCCATAACACAGTAATGGGAGTGGATGGGAGAAAGAGAAGCTCAGCCGGTCATATTTGCCGAATGAGTGGTAAACATGCTTGATAGCAGCAAGGTTTTTAGTGGCTGCCCGGAATTTTAAACATTTCAACTCATAAAAACCTTAAAAAAGACCCTTTGATAATAATGTCCAATTATATTAGACATAACTGAGCAGCTGATCACATACATAAGCCACAGCAGTACCGTAAAGCTCAACAACTGCAATATTAATTATTTCCTTTCTAACCAGGGCTATGAGAACTTGATATTGAAACAAATACTGATGACAGAAGATATAAGTAGATTCAAATTAAGACAAAATAGGATTCCAGGATATTCAAGTGGTGTAGACATTTTTAAGGTTAATCGTTATGCCCTTTGTAGGGGAACCTTTGCCACTGGCCCTAAGTTATAACTGGATGCCTTTTTAAAAGTTCTTATAGATCATCACCTGTAATACCCAGGCTGCCCTTCTGATAGACATCTTTCTGCTCTTGGACCCGGCATCATTGCCGCTACAAGTGAATAACCTCAATTGGGGAAAAAGAAAAGTTTTTCCTCTTTAGAACCTGCAATAGACCTTTAAAAATTTAATTTCCAGGTTTTCAGTGGTCATTGTTGTCAACTTGATATTTCATTTTAGTCCTCAGTTAATATTCTTTAACCTTAAGTTTTGTGGAGAGATATTTAAAAAGAAATAATTAATCAATAAATTTATACATGGTCTATCTTCAATTACATTTGAAGTTAATTCATGTTTGGTTTCTTTTTATTTTTCAGAGTAGAGTAGGATTGAAACAGCAACCCTGTCTCAAGGCTCTACTCATCTCTATCAACTCTGTGAGAACCAATACTTAATTCCACTGCAGTTGCAGTAGTTATAGTCATTTCATATCCTATGTCATTGAACAGAAATATCATGCTTCAATTATTAACTCACCAGACATTATAATGGCCATAATTTGTGAAAGTACGAGTATTGTTTTGAAGAGCACTTTCCATAATTTGGTAATAATTTCATTCCTTTTTTTTAATTTTAATTTTTTTAAATTTAAAGATTTTAGTGAAAGGGAAAGGAAATCGCCCTCCTACCCTGATATGCGAATTTCACATGCCGTCCGGCTTAGTACCGGGTGAACTCTACCATAACACACCGAGCCGCATGGTTGAAGGATTGGTTTTATGATATGGACAGGTTTTAGAATAAGGGTGAAATGGGTTAATTACACAGGAAGGTTGAAACCATGTCAGTAAGCAAGAAAGGGAAATTGTTCCAAGGAATCAAAGAAAAGTTGGGAATAAAATTAGTTCAAAGGTCCAAGCTTGAATCAATTAAGACGGTTAGGGTAGAAAATACTCCTACTAAAATGCTCCTGACTAATTCATAGCATTTAATAGGTGGGAATTTGGCCAGAAAATTTCAATAAATCATTGCTAGTTCTTGTTCATAAAATCAATGTTGATGATCGATTAATGAGGATGTTTTTTTCTTTTGTACATTTCGGGAAGGAACTTACTTTACAGCGTTAATGTGGCATAAAGAATGAATATCTTGCAGAAAATAGGAAAAGATTGGATGGATAGGATGGAGACCTGCCTGCAGCCTGCACATACCTCAATTACTAAGATGCAAGTGGCAGATGGGAAGTAGAGAGGAGCAGCCTTAGGAAGAGGCCAAAGGAAGGGGTTTCCATGACCACTCATACACTTCCATGAATGCGTATGGAAATGGGTATAGGAAGCATGGGAGGAATTATCCTTCATTAAACTTGCAAATTTAAAATGTCAAATCATCTGTAATGTTCTCTGTAATCTCAATGAAAAGACAAAGCTATTGAAATGGTGACTTTTCCTCCTAGGGAGAGCGATTCCCCTTGTCAATGGATGAGCTGTTATTTTGGAGCGAATTTATGATGGATTTAATCCTTGTTGATGAAGGCTGCAAGGAAGGTTACCTTATTGACGTATATGTAACTTCTTGGGTCCATTTATAAATATTTAATTGCAACAATTTCAAACATTTCTCAATGTGAATTTGTGAATGTGTTAAATTATTGGTTGTTTAAATTGGAAAACTGTTGTTAAAATTGAACTACATATTGGGTCAGGATAGTTTTTCTTAAAAGAAATTGTGATATATTGTTTGATTAACTGGTGAGGGAAGCTCAAGATGATACGGCAGCTCTTTGATTTTTAGCTATTTGACTAAATGGCCATGCTTATTATTTTAAAGGTTGTTTCCTAAATGAATTTTCTATTCTGGTTTTGATTTAAAAAAATTAAACATTTAAAGTCGTTAATACATCCTGTTGTGGTAGAATCGAAGAAATTCACATCGGACCTCTAAAAGCAAGGAAAAAATAGTTCATGGTCACTGTGAAAATCTTTTTGGGTTCAATGTTTACCTCCCTTTTCAATCTATCATGCTTTGGTCGATACTTTTATACTCTAAAATGATTCCACAGAGTTTCACCTTACATCTTAAGATGCATCAAATAAAGTGAATAGTTTTACTGTTCTTTGAGTGGTAGGGGACCAGCCTGGGCAAAGAATTAATCGTGAGGGCACCGCTACGAGTAAGAGACGTTTCCTAGAACTTGAGGGAATGTGCGCAAGCTGCTCCTTCTTGTTGTTCTGTGGCATCAAAGGGGGAAACCAAAGGGGCTATCATTATAAAAGGATGAAGCTAATAACAGAAAACTGCGGAACATTTATTGTCACAATGCCCAATTGCAAGAGTGCATAGGTGCAGATGGCACAAGGTGTTGCTCATTGCAATAGGCCATCTGCTGGCTGATTTGTTAATGCATCTTTGTCCCTCCCCCCCCCTTCTATCCTCTGGTAGGAAGAATAGGAAGACTCCCAAGTTCACAGATGTAATGTGTATAACCCCCAAATCACCACCCTTGCAGTGGTTAAGGCTTGGGCAAATGGAGATGGATAGAAAGGAAAAACAAATAGAAAACAATTTGCAAATCAAAATCCCTCAGATGCTGTGGGAACTGGACCAGGCAGCCACTGTGGGTGCTCTCTGCTGGGGGCATTGTTGTTGTGGGCTGCTCATCACCTCCATGGGATTTGGAGGGACTGGACGTAGTAAGAATCTTATCTCGTGGGATGTCATCTTTCAAATAGAAGGCTGGCTTAAGTGCATCAATGGACACCATTGACACGAAGGGTGAAATATTTTTCCATCATCTTTATCACTTCAAATGGTCCGTCGTATGGTGGCTTGAGGGCAAGCTTTGTTGTGTCATGGTGCACAAACACTTGGGATAAGGAAGCCAAATCACGGTGCTGAAAAATGACCTTCTCCCTATGATGGGTGATGGGAAGAGGACACAGCTGCTGCATGTGACCTCTCAGCTGTCCAGCAGAGTGACTCTCAGTTGCCAGGACTCATATTCTCTCTAGTGCCCATCATATAAATCTTGGGAATGATAAATGAGGTGGTTTCCTGTTGCCTTCTTCAATAGTGTTTTAACATGAAACCATCACTCAATTGCCAACCACTGGGGTCCACAGACTACCTATCATTTTGGTCCTAGCCTTTGACCTATCTTGTGCACACGAATATTCAAAACTCCACCAATCAAAAGTGCAACTTAAAAATTAACCAAATCATCATTTGAATGATTGCTATAATTGTCACACAAATAATACTGATATGGGGTTCACCAAACTCATTATCAATACTCAAGTAAACATACTCTTCATGATTTATAAAATACCTCATCCATTGATTTAGTGGAATTAAATTGAAAATATCACCACAAGAGCCAGGTATAAATTGAAGACGGGTTGTGTTTTTAAATGATCCTTAGGGCATATCCTAGAATAAAAGCTCATATTGACAGTTTTGGATATTATCCCAGATTTACTTAAATAAAATACAACTAGAATTTTCTCTCATCTTTTACACCAAAAGCACGGCGTAAAATAATATGGAATCCAGCAATACTGTCTGAAGCACCCTGTTTCCAATGCAAATGTTTTAATGTACCCCTGTTCACAAAAGTAATCCCCTTCAGTACTTAGATTCTCTTGATCATATGTTAAGAATTAATGCAAGCTATTATAATTGGATTTTAAAGAACTTCTCTGGTATAATGAGTGTGTCAAGTAACAGGACAGGCTGAAGAGCTACTGCCTATTGCTTATACAGGTAATGTATGTAATTCTAATAATAATTTATCCTTTCTCTCTCAATTGAAAATATAAAAGAATTTTCCAAAGAACTACCCTTGTTTACCCTTACAGAATATGCCTAATGCCTTAAGAAAGCAGAATATGCCTAATGCCTGCAAGAAAAACAGTTTACTTGGTATTTAGTAATAGAGACCTTCAGTCAAATATTTCTGTAGAAATAGAAAACCAATTGATTACTGAGTTAGAACATACCACTTTATTGGGTTTAGAAATAGACAACAAGTTAAGCTGGAGGTTTCAAATGGAAAAATGTAGTAAAAAATTATGTTCAGCCCTATTCCTTTTAAAAAATCTTGCCAACTACTGTAATACAGAAGTATTAATCCCAGTATATCATGGTATATTTGAGTCCATAGCTCGATATGGCATAGTCTGCTGGGGGAGTTCAGCACATGGAAACATCAACAGAATACTCACACTTCAAAAACGTGCGTTAAGGGTTATATTTAAACTAAATGCAAGAAAATCCTGCAGGGAGTATTTCAAATGTCACAAAATCATGACCATTCCCAGTATATATATGTATAATGTGATATTGTATGCCTGCACGAAAACACCTTCACTGATCAGAAATAGGGACGTTCACAAGTACGACACCAGGGGCAAGGAAAATCTTCATAATGGCCATTGCAGAGTAGCAGTACTAAAAAAAACCCCAGAAGTTTCAGGAAGACTACTGTTTAATCGGCTTCCTGAAGAGTTAAAACGAATACTCTCCCAAGAAAATAAATTCAAAAAAATGTTAAAACATTTCTTTTTAAATAATGTTTTTTATAGCGTCCAAGAGTACACAGAAAGAGCCAATGTAGGAAATTCAACTTTTTTAAATCCTTAATACTCATATATGTCATGTACATTATTATTCCTAAGAACCTGTATACAATTGATGTAATTTGACGAAGCCCATACAATTATGTATTGTTCTATGGTGAATAAAACTATCTATCTATCTATCTATCTTAATTTTTTCACCAAACATAAGCGATCACAATACAGATCCTCAATACACTGATGAAACCGAATAACACTTTGTTGTTGGTATAAATTTTCCCAACCCCATTCTCCAATTTGCTTAATGCCCTTCCAATGGTCATTGAAATGTTTTGGTGCATGCTGATCTGTGTTTCCTAAGTTTCTGCCCTAATCAAAGAGCCCCAATTATAATATTACTCCATCCATTAAACAATGCAATAAAATGTGCACATCAGCAACTAACTACCATTATTAGTTGATATGTGGGCATTTCCAAATTACATATCTATTGGAGATGAAAGCCATTTGGAAACACAGATATTGAGTACGATATTAAGAGTTTCAAGAGATGACAAAGGGTGAAGGATTCTAAACTTGATATGGGTTAAAGTGCTACATAATTAGCTTTATGTGTGTGGTTGGTTTATTTCAGTAACTCCCATTCTGTAAAAATTACCTGATAGCACGCTATAGACTATTTAATATTTAGTAGTGATATCATGAACATTAGCAACATGCTATTTGAAAATTTAAAAATATCAAATGAAATCTTAATCTTTTCTGTTATCAGATAATCCTTGAGCATCGTGATCAATTCCTAAGATTCTATCCTTAGCATTGTTTACTGTGAACATAGCTATGCATAATGCAACAAAAAATGAATATCCTGCCATTTATTTGGGTTTTCTCAGTAGCTTTTAATGCTTAGCTGTCCCCTTCATTCTTCCACTTTTCTCTTCCACCTTGATGTTATGTCTACCATTTTGTGTCTCCTACATCCTCTTTTCTCTTTGAACATTTCCTGTAGAGTATCCTCTTGTAAGCCTTTCCATCTTAGTCAGTTCTCTATCAAAATCATCACCATTTTCCACAACCTTCAATATGTACTTTATTTTTACTGAATTTCATTAGCATATAATTCCTCAAACAGCCAATATTTTCTATTCTCTTCCCTGTCCACATGTCAAATTGTTTACTTTTTAAATGTGTTCATTGTGTAAATACTGATTACTCAGTTCTAAACTGCTTCCTGAGAAAGATTCATACTGGTGACTGAGCTGATATTTGACCAGAGTAATATGTAATGTATTCATACCACTTCACCGACTCCCACATATATTAGAACTATTTAATTGCTCTATTCTGTTCTGAAAATATGTGCAATTTCATTTTATCAAGAGTCGAAGTACCTACCAAAATACATATTTAATTCTCCATTAATATTTAAAAGTGGAAATTACTGCTTATTTCGTGATAAAAATATTTGTGCACAAGAAGATTGGAAACACTCCCAAGTAAAATTATAACTTCAAAATTAATCCCATTATCATTACAATGAATGGTATTATTGTATAAAAAAGTATTGTAGATATGGTGTTCCCCAAGCTCATTCTGATTACTCAAGTAAATATACTCTTCTCGATTATTAAAATTTTTCATCAAAATATTAAGCAGAATTATATTAAGAATTTCAATGTTGGCACTAGTCATAAATTAAAGTAAGTTTCTGAACGACTTTTGAATGATTCTTAGACCATTTAATAGACTTTTTAAATGTTAGTATAATACTTTTTGTAAATTTATAGTATTTATTTAAGAGTTTATAATATTTTCGAAATTATTTGTAGTATTCTAGCTGAAATTAAATTTTTCATCATGTCAAGTGTCCCTTATTGGAAGGGTGTTTTGTAGTTATAAAGCATTCTTAAACAGAATGCTCTACTGGCGGTCGAAAGGGGCGTCAATATGGTGCGACACAAAGGTTATCGGGGAAATTCAGAATAACTACACCGAGTTTTACCCAAACAATCATATATTATACAACATCAGTCATAATGCACCATTTAGATAGGTATAAGCAAATTATGGATGGCTAGACCCTCGTTAAACCAACGCGAGTGCGGACAGCATTAAAATGGAAGAACATTACCTGGAAGAGGGTAAAGGCAGGGCGGACGCGGTCAGAGCCCTCGTCCATCGGAAAGGAAGGGAGTATGGCAGGGTGGACGCGGTCACGACACACATAACCTAGGCAGAGCCCTCGTCCGTCGGAAAGAAAGGGAGTATTGCAGGGTGGGCTCGGTCACGATGAATGGAACCTAGGCGGAGCCCTCGTCCGAAGTTAGTCAGCAATAGGACACCTTGTCGCGACAAACGCAACATAGTCGAAGCATCGTGCCCTACCGGTCACCGCCAGATAACCAACTGACTCCTTTTACGACGACGACGACATGCTTTGCCGTTTTTTAAGCGGCTTTATATTTCAGAGGTCGCCTAGTTTTGCTTGTGCTCATTGTCACAATATTTAGTTCCTATATCTTCCTGGAGCACCACCAGCGTCGTTGTATTTCCCTCTTATTATTTATTTAATTAATTTTTCGTATTGTTTAGGAGTGTAACATTATTTGGTCTTCTATATTTGTCATAGGGGCCTATTTTATTTTGTTTGGTTTATGTCATAGCTCCATTAGTGTTTTCTTTTATATTATCAAAGTATATTTAACACTTCGTCATTAAGAAAGTTTTTCTATGTTTGTTTTTTGGTACACCATCTCGTTTTCCTCCCAGGGGGGGGAGACCAAAAGCCAGCCTCAGTGTCTTCCTTTCTGTACTATTTAATTTATCCATCAGGCATCTACTGACTTGTCCCATCTACCCAGGTGCTGCGTAGGTCAATACTGGTCTTATTATTATCGTGGTACTGTATATTAGTACTTTTATGTCTTGAGGGGTAGCGTTTTGTCTGAGAATCGGTGCCAACTGCGACCTTACAGCGGTCGCCTTATCTCGTATCTGTTTAATATGTATTTTGAAGTTCAGTCTTTCATCCATGTCCACTCCTGAATATTTGATACTTTTACTCCATTCAATAGGTTGTTGTCCAATCCTGATACATTCGCTAGATATTTTAGGTGATCTTGGGTGGGAGAAGAGCACTGCTTTGTTTTTTTTGTGTTTATCTGCAATTTCCATTTTCTGTACCATGATGTTATCTCGTCCAATGCGTCTTGTGGTCTTTCTTTGACTTAATTGACATTTTTCCCTTTTACCAGGATTGCGGCATCGTCAGCGTAGAGGGCAGTTATACTTTGCCAGTCATTTCTATGCATTGGAAAGTCGGCTGTATAAATGTTAAATAGCAGTGGGCCTAATATGGATCCTTGTGGGACACCAGCTTTGGCAGTTGTACTGTCGCTTATTTCTTCTCCCCATTTAACTTTAAATGTCTTTCCGTCTAAGTAAGACTATTTCCATTTTTTCATCCATCCTGGGAAATTCCACGACTGCATCTTTTGAATTAGGCCCCCATGCCAGACCTTATCAAAAGCCTTAGACAGGTCAAGGAAGATTCCATTGTTTTTTTACTTTTTTATTGTAAGCATCACTTATAAAGTCTGTCACTCTATGAATCTGTTGTTCGGTTGAGTATCCCTGGCGGAATCCTAACTGTTCTTGCGGTATGGCTACCTTTAGCTCCGCATATCTCTTGATGTGCGGTGCTACAACCCTTTCGAAGAGCTAACCCAAGCTTGAGAGGATCCTTCCACAGTGGCGCACTTTTTAACGTGAGCCACCTTGTAAAGGAGTAAAACATCACTTCCTCAGACGCCCGTGAAGACCAAGCCTGGTGTAATCATTCGCTCCGCTCTCTGGATTGCCTTTTTTAGAGGACCGGGAGCAAGGATAGAAGGTGTTATAACCCCGTACTCGGCTAGCATCACTATAGTGCTGAGTCATCTGGCTTGGGAAGAATGCCGGGAGAGAGAGAGAAAACTAATTTGTTACATAGTGAGAAGTTTTTCTGTTTGTAGCACAGCAGTGACCAATCCTTTGTCACCGGCCAATTGAGAAATCTTCTTTGAGGTATCTTCGACTCGCGCATCCTGTACCTACCAGAAAATGCAACCCCTATCCAAACATATTATACCTCCTCTGTTTATACAATCCTCTGTTTATACGGATGTATTTGCCTAAGAAACTTAAAATATTCACAGTTTACTTAAAATTAACACAGAAAATTCACATTTTATAACCACGTTCTTTGGAATCCCAAACGACTCCGAAGTTCTTTACACCGAGAGTTTTTTCTTCTGAGTCCTAAATTGTTCGTATTGACAATCAACCATAGTCCAATGCTGGTTCATGGGCAAACATAGCAAGATCACTAATGAATTACTTTTCGGTACACTTAACACAGAGTACACTTAATAATCCTAAGCATAGAAGCACTTAAACCTAATTTGACAAGATACGAACTTATAAGCACTTATTTTGGCGTGAAGGCTTGGCAAGCTTGCACTCTTAGAGCCCGGCGACGTCGATATAGAAATCGTCTGGCTTTGTTATGTCTTTTCCGTCCTTTAGGGACAACCTTGGCCTCTACAAGCGTAGAGGGGAGTCCACCCTGTAAGGGAGCACAATGAGGAGACTCTGGGGAACTAATCGGGTTCTCGATGGAGTCCGGTCTGCATCCCTGTGAGGAGAGTCCATGTGAGTTGGCTGCCCAGGATTCCTGAAATTCCCGCATGACTGTATCCCACCAGCAACGGAACCGGCGCTCTTCGTACCGGTTCACCAATCCCACAACCTCTGGCTGGTTGAGATGCCCTGCGGGGGTGAGAGATGGCCTTTCCTCCGGGGTTCCTCCTTCTGGGAAAGCCACCAACCTTCCAATGGATCGTCCTGGTCCTCCTCACCAGACTCTCTGGTGTGGCCATGCAAACGTTCCCCATCATGGGGCTCTGGGGGTCCTTCAATCCCCAATTGACTTCCGCGGCTTACTGTAAGGGCGGTGGTGATAGGCTGGTCTTGATCTCCTGGAAGGTTTTGGGGCGTACTCCGGAAAAGGTCTACCAATCGTCTTAGATGAGCTGCGGTGGTTACTCGAGCCATGCCATAAGGGACAGGAAGTGATTGTTGAGGCAGGAGGACATCGCCCTGGTCTTGGTCTGAGGTTATAGGTGTGGCTTGAATTGAGTATCCCCGGGATGTGCCCTTGCCGAGCCTCCTTCGGGGTGACTTGAGATGTCAGAGGTGGTGCTCGTCCGGCCAGTGAATTCCCCTTCCAAAAGTGTTTGAGGATGCAAGGGTTCGGGGTCAGGAGGTAAGGGAACCAAGTTCCTCTGGTGGGCAGTAATTAAGCGCCCATTCTGAACGTTCCTTATACCGTAAGTGGCTGGGCTCCTCACCTTCTCCACAAGGTGGAGGTGTGGTCCATTATCCATAAGGTGGTGTTCTTACGTTTCTTCATTCATGCGCAACGCGCCACAGTCCACGAGGTGAAAGCCAACTTTTAATCTCCATTAGCAAAGAAGAACATTCATTGGAGAAATTTTTTAAAAATCTTTCCCTTTTTAGGTGAATATCACCTAAAAATGGAAAGAATGACACTAATAAATTGCCAATTCAGTAACTAAAGGAATGTTTGCCCAAATAATACTTTTATTGGCCACAGACCATACATATCACGTACGTATAGGAGTCTTCGAAAAAGGAATTTACAAAATACCATTTGGCAAAATAAACATTCTTAAAAAGGAGTGTACATATTAAAGTGTGCAATAAAAACTATGCCTTACAATTACTTTGTGAAAAGGTTTTTACGGCATTGAATTGCTTGTCTTTGAATTTCGGTATTCTCCAGCCACGTTGGTTGTCCTTTGGTGATGACAGCTTTGCTGGTCATCCTGCCTGTATCTTCAGGTCGCAGTTATTTGTTGATGCTTACTTGTCCTCTTTATATAGAGCTGGTAGTCAAGTTCTGCCCTCTGATAGGATAGTCCTTTTCCATGCACTGTTTAATGGATATCCACGTGTAAATTTCTTGGTCTTTGACCAGCCTACGAGGTTATCATTGTTGCTGGATACCCTAAATGAAAATTACATTCCAGTCATCATAGGCTGATGTATATACTATGGTTTCCCCCAAATCCATGATACCTTAGGTCAAATTTGAAAACAATTTGAAAACTGAACTAACCAAATGATTAAACAAGAGTCATCAAAGTTATTAGCACAAAGGTTGATTTTTATAAATATGGGAGTGCAGGTCACCTCAAAAATGCCTGAGGCATGTGGGATGAAATAGTTTGAAAGAATACCTCACAACCAGTTGTAAAGGTGCTTGGCAAATCAGGGCATCATGCCAAAATTAATGAACAGAGATGAGGCAGTTCATTACCCTTGGCTTCCTTTGGTTTGCATGCTGAGCACCCTAAAAATAATATGATTCCGTTTGAGCTGAGAATTTTCCGAAGTCACCAGGAATCATGCTTGGCCCTTGGGAGTTAAACTGAATTATCTTATCCCATGGCCAGCACACCTTCCAGAAGAAATAATTGCATACTAAATTTCCATCATACAATTCTGCTAAACTAATGATGAAATCTGAAAATTAACTTTTTCAAAAAATAATTGTATATCAACATTCCTGCATCATTGGGATGTTGAAAATTCAGATTTTTGTAAATTTTTTGCATTGTACTTCTAAATATGTGATGGTTTGAACATTGGTTACTCTATACTCTCAAAAAAAACTAATTTGAATCCGCAAATGCACCTTAGGTGTCATAAAACTGATTGGATTCCTATTCCTATCTATACAAAAAATCTACATGAACTCACTTCATTTGGTATATACTACATACCTGTATTTAAATAGTTGTCTCTCAAAATTCATATCCACCCCCACTTTATTTAATATTACTAGATAATAAAACTGACTTTAAGGAAATATATTAGTCCATTGTTAAATAAAATTTTAAAGTTGGCATTAGAAATCCACTAAAATACAGCCACTTCACTTCTCAACCTTGCCAATAAAGAATACCTGTCACCGCTTATTACAATAAATCTTCTCCAGAGCAACTGGATGATATGTCCTCGTCGCTTACATGAACTCAGGCAGAGCAATGATTTCATCAACTTTGATCCTGACCCGATCCGAGGTCCGAACCAGCTCTCAAAGAACTGTGAGACCTGGAAAAGGAGGTGGATGTAATTGTTGGTCAACTTTGATTCCAAAAGTGCGCATTACCTGCATCTTCACAGGGCTTTGCACTGGAGCAAACTTGAGCCTTATGTGATGACTTTCTGGGACAGTCCGCAGTGAGGCAAGAAAGAGTACGCCTCAGGAGAATGGTAAGACCGCGAGGAGAAAACTGATGGAATATGCAGGAGAAAGAGGATAATGATAATTGTAACTCAGTTTAAGGAGATGAGTGGACGAAGGTACAAGTGGAAAATGCTGGAAGGAAACTGGAATCAGATTATAAATTACGGTTTGGCACAGATTTAGGAATTAACTGACATTGTGTCACAGGAGAATATGATGTAAAGTGGAATTGCTATTTGCGCATTTTAAGCACTATGGGAAACAATTGAAAGAGAAAGGGAAGGACTAATAAGAAAATTAAGGGTAGAAGAATGAATTGGGGCGAATGGAATGAGTACCAGGAGGTAGTACGGAAAAATCATAGGAAAAGTGACAGAACGGATAGAGGAGAACAATGATCAGTGTATACGGGGTTCGTCCGGAAAATAAGTGTACTGAGCTCAAGAAAAAAAATTTATTGCACTTTTACATATCTTCAGCTAATATTCCTCAAAATAGGACCTTTGTGAGTCGATACACTTGTTCCAGCGGCGTTCCCATTCCTGGAACGCTCCCGCGAAGGCATCATCGGGAACCTCTCGAAGACACGTAGTCACGGCCTCTTTGACGGCGTCCAAAGTCCCGTATCGCTTTCCTTTCCGTCTCGTCACCCGAAACAGCGTTCTCTAAAAAATGTGGATCATTTTTGCAGTGATCCGCAAGTTGTGTCGCGATTTCCAAACGATTGAGTCTTTGATCATTACTGAGCACGTTCGGCACCAACTTTGCACAAATTTTTCGCATCTGTAATTGCTCCCTAATAATCTCGTGCACTATTGTTTTTGGCACATTACACTGCTCTGCTATCATCCGAACACTAAGACGACGATCAGAGTTCAGTACGTCGCGAACTTTTCGCACATTTTCGTCGGTGAGTGTCGTTGATGGGCGTCCAGGCCGTGGTTCGTCGTCGACCTCTTCTCTGCCCTCCACGAACATCTTGTGCCACCGAAAGATCATGTTTCTGGACATGGCTGACTCCCCGTAAGCCTGGATAGTCATACCGACAGTTTCGGCAGACGATTTCCCAAGCTTTACCGCAAATTTGATGGAATAACGCTGCTCCAAAAACTTCGGCATCGCGTTCCGTGACGTGGGTCGAGCGTGGAGGTTCGCGTTAACAGAGCTCCTCACTACACCACAGCTCAGAGCCGACTGCCTTTTTCAGCGTCGCTTGCCAACATACCCCCCTCCAATCGCAGCCCGTCAGAGCGGTGGTGGGCGCGCCTGGAGCGGCGGGAAAAAATCAGTACACTTATTTTCCGGACGAACCCTGCAGCCTGGCTTCAGTAGGGGGGGATGGTAGGGAGAGTGGTGAGGGAGAGGGATGTGTGAAGTATTAAATCTTTACGTGGAAGTGCTAAGTTCCTTTTTCTGCCTTCATCGTATTGTTGTTTGTGGGTAGGTGTTATATGTATAGAAGTGTGGAATGTTTTTTTCCATTAATGATATGGTTACATCTAGGAAGGTAATTTGGGAGGAGGAAAGGGTATAGATAAAGGAAATTGGAAGAAGTATTCAGGACATAAATGACAGTTTTCAGGTATTCAGTACAATGTGGCCAGAGAAGGGAAATATCCCATCACGACAAAGCGCCTTTCCGCCTTTGCAGAGGTTCCCTGGTGAAAAAACCGTCCTTTCATCGTTTTTCTGCGTCTGAGAGACCATACATGTTAATCAAAGGTAACAGCCTTTGTCGACCATTAATAAATGTGGAATTTGGTCGAATGACTCAGTATTAATACACATCCTTCAACTGGAAAAGCTGTATTATGTAAATGCAGTAAGAATTAAAAAAATAGATTTAAGTCGCGGCAAACGAAAGAAACGCCGCGACGAAGTTTCGCCTTCGCTTAAACAAATCGCCCGTCGAAATCTATGCAATGCAAAGTAGGGCTAATGGACAGACTTAATATTTATTGAATAGTAAAACTAGTATTTATTCAGCGGTCCCCGCATCAATCTCTACATTGGTCCTTTGTATGGGAATCTCCTGTTGAACCATATTTTTCGAAGGATTCCGCGAAGCTACAGGAATGTCCAAAAGTTAATCATCCTTCATCCTACTCGCCAAGGTGACATTGTCAAATCATCTGCAATGTCTCTGTAATGTCAATGAAAACCCAAAAATATTGAAATGGCCACTTTTCCTTAAGGGGAAAGGCCTTGTCAATGGATGAGCTCTTATTTCGGAGCGAATTTATGACGGATCGAATCCTTGATGATGAAGGTTGCAAGGAATATCGACATATAGTATTTGTAACTTTTTGGGTCAATTTATAAATATTTTTTTTTCAAAAATTGCAAATATTTCTTAACCCTGCTCCCTCTTTCTCTGTGGTATTCCATTTGAGTGTACCTGCATAATATCCACCTCTAGCCTGTGAGGCATGGGTTGATCCAACACCAAAGCTTTATTTTTTTGAGATTGAATTAAATGATATTTACCAAAGGGAAAATTATGAAATTCGAAAGGTGAAAGTAAATTTTAATAAAAAGTTTGTCATTCTACTATGTCCCCGGCATCGGCATAAAATAGCATTCGTTAATATTTAATATATAATTTATAATATCATAATGCCATTATATTTATCAATTAAGTAATAATGTTTCAATTTGTATTTTCTAAAGAATTAATTAATAATAATAGCAATATTTATTAGTGTTGGAAGAAGCAGATTTCTTCATTTAAAATAATATAAACAAGATCACATTAATTAATCTTTAAATAACAAATGTACTTTGGGCATTCTTTTGTAGACATGTACAACCTAATATTCATCCATTCTATAAAAGTTTTCAACCATGGAAAGGAAAATAATTTCAAGACTTATGTTTTTCAATTGCTTTAATGATTTTTTCGACGGGGGTGGCATTTGGCCTGGCATTCGCCCGGGGTGAAGGGAAACCCGTAAAAACCTCCACAGGCCGCCTTACATCATAAACATATAATCATTCAATTTAAGTTCACATACAAAGCATATTTCTACATCATAAACAATATCACATCATAACATAACACATAAAAAATGTACGCAAGTGACATGTTTGTAAATTCGCTTTGTGTTTTATAGTGACTCATACGCAGCAAGCCCCACTCAAACCAAACACATTCACACAGGTTAGTTATTACAGACGAATATACTACTACACCTTGTTAGATCTACCAAAACCCAATAATCTATCCGTTAGTTAGCTACGAATGCATTCATACACACTCCTAAATACTCCAAGCACACAATGTGTATCCTACGAGTGTTTAAAATGAAGTGATGGCGAGTGTCCGAGGGATTGTATGTGTAACAGTGGTCATATTTACATCCATTACCTATATAGAACACTTTACATTTGACAAATGTACAACATTACATTTATAAAATACACAGGTGAGTAAAAAGTCTTCTTAAGCTCCTCTTCGCCCCACCAATGGAAGGCTCCGCCCGAACGGTCCGTGCGTCCGGCCTGAAATGACATCATGCCTACTTTAACTACAGAGTCATACTGCCATGTAATTTCTTAGTGCAGGAGGGAGGACTCGATGAGTTATCACTTGAATCACTGCAAGGCTAAGAGAACTACTCCCCAAATCTATTTCGCAATTTTTAGTATTTCTTAATAAATCAGTAAAAACCTTCGAATCAAAGTAGCGTTGTATTTATTAAAGAAGAAATAAGACTTTAAATTTAGGGAAATGTTAAAATAATGCCGATGGAGAAAAATATGCCATAAAAATTTATTAAAACATGTTACTATGCGTTCGATCTTTAAAAATCAAAACTTACCATGGTAAAATATACATTCAGCTCTTGTTTTTCACACATAGCTTTACGCGTATGAATTCAATGGTAGAAGATGCATTGTAATGTCGTTAAAATATAAAAGATTGGTAAATTGAGCCAGTTATACGCCGTATTTAGGTTTGAAACGGTTATAAGTAATACCAATAGATTGTGAAAATACTCACATTATGTAGCATGATGTAAGTGAGACCCTTATTTCTTCTAACTTCATTCCACGTCTTAAGCGTTTAAGATCCTGCTGACTAGCGGGATTCGACTTTTCAGGATACAAATCTTAACCTTTTCAAGCTGAGAATAGTTCTTTTTTCAATTGGCCATGAGTGTTTCCTCGGTTTCTTCTATCTCAAGTTGACTTCTTGGTCGATCCACGTCTCGCTGGCAGCTATAGAGCGGAACATTACATACCCATTAATCCACTGGATGAGATTGGTTCCAACAAATAAACACCCTCGACATTAACATGACCAGAGAAAAAACAGAATGCCAATACCCAACCAAAGGCGACAAAAGATCAAAACATTCAATGCAAAACACGGCAAAAATCACATCGCCCCATGGATATACGCATTACCTTAATCAATATACTTTATAACCTATTACCATCCATTGCTGATATCTTGACTACGGAATTTAAATTATGGCGTTTTTGAAAAATTAAAACGTTCTTAACAAGCCTCCAAAATTTAACAAAAATTTCATAATTTAAAGATAAGGAAAAAAATCATAAATTCTTGCAAAAAAATAATACGCATTCAATCCATAAAAATTAAACTACACATAATAATAAAGAAATAAAAAGGTTTTTTGTAAAAAAAAGGTCTTTAAAGAAAGAAATTAAAGAAAGTAAAAAAAATTGAAAACAATGGTGCAAAAAAAATGAAACCTGAACTAAGATATTACCGATAAAAAAAAATAAAGAAACATTATAAAAAATACCCTCAAGTTTAAGCGTGAAGAATTCTTATCCTTTCGTTTCATTTTGCTTCATTCGGAGACGCAGTTTATCCATGTGTAAGTGGATGTAGAATAGCAAATATCATATCCTATCACTTCCCTTCCTCTTCACGTAGGTCCTCGCTTCATGGTAATGTGTCCATTATCAATAAAGTGGTGTTCTTACGTCTCTTCTTTCATCAATCGAGGCCTTGATTGGTCAACGTCATTTTTCCTAAAAAAGAGCGGATTAGTAAACAAAACAATTACACTATATGTGATTGGCTCCAACGATTAAAACTCTCTCAACAATCATAGAATTGGAAGAACGACAGGGCGCCGAAAACCAATCCACATGATAGAAGAGTGGGAGTCAATCATTCAGAGCCGCACACACGACAAAAAATTAAAATTAAACGCGGGAATACGCCTAGCCTTAGTTACAATGTATTCCGACCCTAGGGGTCTAAATCTAACCCTATGGCATCGCATCTCCTTGGCGTAGGTCTATTCTTCAATGTAATGTGTCCATTCTCCATAAGTTGATGTTCTTACGTTTCTTTATTCATCATACGAAGTCTTGATTGGTCCACGTAAATTTTCCTGAAACAGAGCGGATTAGTGCACACAACAATTACACTATATGTGATTGGTTCCAACGATTGAAACTCTCTCAACAATCATAGAATTGGAAGAACGACAGGACGCCGAAAACCAATCCAATGATAGAAGAGTGGGAGTCAATCATTCCGAGCCGCACACAAAACAAAAAATTAAAATTAAACGCGGGAATACGCCTAGCCTTAGTCGCAATGTATTCCGACCCTAGGGGTCCAAATCTAACCCTATGGCATCGCATCTTCTTGGCGTAGGCCTATTCTTCAATGTAATGTGTCCATTCTCCATAAGTTGATGTTCTTACGTTTCTTCTTTCTTCATACGAAGTCTTGATTGGTCCACGTAATTTTTCCTGAAAGAGAGCGGATTAGTGCATACAACAATACACTATTTGTGATTGGTTCCAACGATTGAAACTCTCTCAACAATCATAGAATTGGAAGACCGACAGGATGCCGACAACCAATCCACATGATAGAAGAGTGTGAGTCAATCATTCCGAACCGCACACACGACAAAAAATTAAAATTAAACGCGGGAATACGCCTAGCCATAGTTGCAATGTATTCCGACCCTAGGGGTCCAAATCTAACCCTATGGCATCGCATCTTCTTGGCGTAGGTCTATTCTTCAATGTAATGTGTCCATTCTCCATAAGTTGATGTTCTTACGTTTCCTCTTTCTTCATACGAAGTCTTGATTGGTCCACGTAATTTTTCCTGAAAGAGAGCGGATTAGTGCATACAACAATACACTATTTGTGATTCGTTCCAACGATTGAAACTCTCTCAACAATCATAGAAATGGAAGAACGACAGGATGCCGACAACCAATCCACATGATAGAAGAGTGTGAGTCAATCATTCAGAGCCGAACACACGACAAAAAATTAAAATTAAACGCGGGAATACGCCTAGCCTTAGTCGCAATGTATTCCGACCCTAGGGGTCCAAATCTAACCCCATGGCATCGCATCTTCTTCTTGGCGTGTGTCTATTCTTCAATGTAATGTGTCCATTCTCCATAAGTTGATGTTCTTACGTTTCTTCTTTCTTCATACGAAGTCTTGATTGGTCTACGTAATTTTTCCTGAAAGAGAGCGGATTAGTGCATACAACAATACACTATTTGTGATTGGTTCCATCGATTGAAACTCTCTCAACAATCATGGAGTTGGAAGAACGACAGGACGCCGAAAACCAATCCACATGATAGAAGAGTGGGAGTCAATCATTCAGAGCCGCACACACGACAAAAAATTAAAATTAAACGCGGGAATACGCCTAGCCTTAGTTGCAATGTATTACGACCCTAGGGTTCCAAATCTAACCCTACGGCATCGCATCTTCTTGGCGTAGGTCTATTCTTCAATGTAATGTGTCCATTCTGCATAAGTTGATGTTCTTACGTTTCTTCTTTCTTAATACGAAGTCTTGATTGGTCCACGTAAATTTTCCTGAAAGAGAGCGGATTAGTGCATACATCTATTACAGTATATGTGATTGGTTCCAACGATTGAAACTCTCTCAACAATCATAGAATTGGAAGAACGACAGGACGCCGAAAACCAATCCACATGATAGAAGAGTGGGAGTCAATCATTCAGAGCCGCACACACAATAAAAAATTAAATTTAAACGCGGGAATACGCCTAGCCTTAGTCGCAATGTATTCCGACCCTAGGGGTCCAAATCTAAACCTATGGCATCGCATCTTCTTGGCGTAGGCCTATTCTTCAATGTAATGTGTCCATTCTCCATAAGTCATGTTCTTACGTTTCTTCTTTCTTCATACGAAGTCTTTATTGGTACACGTAAATTTTCCTGAAAGAGAGCGGATTAGTGCACACAACAATTACACTATATGTGATTGGTTCCAACGATTGAAACTCTCTCAACAATCATAGAATTGGAAGAACGACAGGACGCCGAAAACCAATCCACATGATAGAAGAGTGGGAGTCAATCATTCAGAGCCGAACACACGACAAAAAATTAAAATTAAACGCGAGAATACGCCTAGCCTTAGTTGCAATGTATTCCGACCCTAGGGGTCCAAATCTAACCCTATGGCATCGCATCTTCTTGGCGTAGGTCTGTTCTTCAATGTAATGTGTCCATTCTCCATAAGTTGATGTTCTTACGTTTCTTCTTTCTTAATACGAAGTCTTGATTGGTCCACGTAAATTTTCCTGAAAGAGAGCGGATTAGTGCATACATCTATTACAGTATATGTGATTGGTTCCAACGATTGAAACTCTCTCAACAATCATAGAATTGGAAGAACGACAGGACGCCGAAAACCAATCCACATGATAGAAGAGTGGGAGTCAATCATTCAGAGCCGCACACACAATAAAAAATTAAATTTAAACGCGGGAATACGCCTAGCCTTAGTCGCAATGTATTCCGACCCTAGGGGTCCAAATCTAAACCTATGGCATCGCATCTTCTTGGCGTAGGCCTATTCTTCAATGTAATGTGTCCATTCTCCATAAGTCATGTTCTTACGTTTCTTCTTTCTTCATACGAAGTCTTTATTGGTACACGTAAATTTTCCTGAAAGAGAGCGGATTAGTGCACACAACAATTACACTATATGTGATTGGTTCCAACGATTGAAACTCTCTCAACAATCATAGAATTGGAAGAACAACAGGGCGTCGAAAACCAATCCAAATGATAGAAGAGGGAGTGTCAATCATTCAGAGCCGCACACACAATAAAAATTAAATTTAAACGCGGGAATACGCCTAGCCTTAGTCGCAATGTACTACCTTGATCAAAAAGTTCCCGGAATAACCACCGTGTGGCGCTCCCATCGTTCCGATTTGAGTTCTGTTTTTTTTGTTAAATTGGTACATCTGTTGTTTATATTCCCTTTAAACCTTAGTGTCATAACTTGACATTTGCAAAAGTTACGTAGCCAAGAGTACATCTATCTCTGTGTGTGTTGGCGATTTTTTACAATTGCAGAAATGGATTTAAATTTGCAACAACGAACTTGTATTAAATTTTGCGTAAAAAACGGATTTAGTGGCGCACGGACGTTGGAAATGTTGGAAAAGTGTTTCGGCAACGATTCTCTAAAAAAACGGTCGTTTACCAGTGGCACGAGCGGTTCAGAAGTGTTCGTGAGTCAATCGAAGATGATGAATGCAGTGGAAGACCATCGACATCGAAAGTCGGTGAAAAAATTGATAAAGTAAAAGAAATGTTGGTCAATAACCGCAAATTAACCATCAGAGAAATAGCGGAGGACTTGAACATTGCCTATGGATCCGCCCAAGACATTGTGGTTAATGATTTGGGTTTCCGTCGTGTAGCAGCAAAGTTGGTGCCAAGAGACCTCAATTTCATGCAAAAAAGAGACCGTGTTGACGTCGCAAAAGACATGATTTGCGAGGCTGAATCCGATCCCACATTCATCAAAAGGATCATTACTGGAGACGAGACGTGGGTTTATGAGTACGAAACGCAATCCAGACATCAGGCAAGTGAATGGCGTTCACCAAATGAGCCGAGACCAAAAAAACCACGTCGTTTTCAGTCAAAAAAGAAGGCAATGCTGACGGTTTTCATGGATTACAACGGTGTAGTGCATCATGAATTTTTGCCAGAAGGCCAGACAGTAAACAAAGAGTATTATTTGGGCGTTATGAGACGTTTGCGTGAAGCAATTCGCCGAAAGAGACCAGAAATGTGGGCAGAAAACTCGTGGATTTTGCACCATGATAACGCACCGTCGCACAGTGCTATCATTATTCGTAATTTTTTGACGAAAAATGCAACAAATACCATCCAACAGCCACCGAATTCACCTGATTTGGCTCCCTGTGACTTCTTTCTGTTCAATCGAGTTAAAAAACCATTACGGGGAACGCGTTTTAGCAGCCGAGAGGAAGTAATGGAAAAATCGCAGGAAGCACTGATGGACATACCGAAAACCGAATATAAAAAATGTTTCGAGGATTGGATCAAGCACTGGCATAAGTGTGTTGCAGTCTATGGGGATTACTTTGAAGGGGACAATATAGATTTAGATGAATAAACTTGTATTTTTAATTTTCTGAATAAATTCCGGGAAATTTTTGATCAAGGTAGTATTCCGACCCTAGGGGTCCAAATCTAACCCTATGGCATCGCATCTTCTTGGCGTAGGTCTATTCTTCAATGTAATGTGTCCATTCTACATAAGTTGATGTTCTTACGTTTCTTCTTTCTTCATACGAAGTCTTGATTGGTCCACGTAATTTTTCCTGAAAGAGAGCGGATTAGTGCATACAACAATACACTATTTGTGATTGGTTCCAACGATTGAAACTCTCTCAACAATTATAGAAGTGGAAGAACGACAGGATGCCGACAACCAATCCACATGATAGAAGAGTGTGAGTCAATCATTCCGAACCGCACACACGACAAAAAATTAAAATTAAACGCGGGAATACGCCTAGCCTTAGTTGCAATGTATTCCGACCCTAGGGGTCCAAATCTAACCCTATGGCATCGCATCTTCTTGGCGTAGGTCTATTCTTCAATGTAATGTGTCCATTCTCCATAAGTTGATGTTCTTACGTTTCTTCTTTCTTCATACGAAGTCTTGATTGGTCCACGTAATTTTTCCTGAAAGAGAGCGGATTAGTGCATACAACAATACACTATTTGTGATTGGTTCCATCGATTGAAACTCTCTCAACAATCATAGAATTGGAAGAACGACAGGACGCCGAACACAAATCCACATGATAGAAGAGTGGGAGTCAATCATTAAGAGCCGCACACACGACAAAAAATTAAAATTAAACTCGGGAATACGCCTAGCCTTAGTCGCAATGTATTCCGACCCTAGGGGTCCAAATCTAACCCTATGGCATCGCATCTCCTTGGCGTAGGTCTATTCTTCAATGTAATGTGTCCATTCTCCATAAGTTGATGTTCTTACGTTTCTTCTTTCTTCATACGAAGTCTTGATTGGTCCACGTAATTTTTCCTAAAAGAGAGCGGATTAGTGCATACAACAATACACTATTTGTGATTGGTTCCAACGATTAAAACTCTCTCAACAATCATAGAATTGGAAGAACGACAGGACGTCGAAAACCAATCCACATGATAGAAGAGTGGGAGTCAATCATTCCGAACCGCACAAACGACAAAAAATTAAAATTAAACGCGGGAATACGCCTAGCCTTAGTCGCAATGTATTCCGACCCTAGGGGTCCAAATCTAACCCTATGGCATCGCATCTTCTTGGCGTATGTCTATTCTTCAATGTAATGTGTCCATTCTCCATAAGTTGATGTTCTTACGTTTCTTCTTTCTTCATAAGAAGTCTTGATTGGTCCACGAAATTTTTCCTGAAAGAGAGCGGATTAGTGCATACAACAATACACTATTTGTGATTGGTTCCATCGATTGAAACTCTCTCAACAATCATGGAATTGGAAGAACGACAGGACGCCGAAAACCAATCCACATGATAGAAGAGTGGGAGTCAATCATTCCGAACCGCACACACGACAAAAAATTAAAATTAAACGCGGGAATACGCCTAGCCTTAGTCGCAATGTATTCCGACCCTAGGGGTCCAAATCTAACCCTATGGTATCGCATCTTCTTGGCGTATGTCTATTCTTCAATGTAATGTGTCCATTCTCCATAAGTTGATGTTCTTACGTTTCTTCTTTCTTCATACGAAGTCTTGATTGGTCCACGTAATTTTTCCTGAAAGAGAGCGGATTAGTGCATACAAAAATACACTATTTGTGATTGGTTCCAACGATTGAAACTCTCTCAACAATCATAGAATTGGAAGAACGACAGGACGCCGAAAACCAATCCACATGATAGAAGAGTGGGAGTCAATCATTAAGAGCCGCACACACGACAAAAAATTAAAATTAAACTCGGGAATACGCCTAGCCTTAGTCGCAATGTATTCCGACCCTAGGGGTCCAAATCTAACCCTATGGCATCGCATCTCCTTGGCGTAGGTCTATTCTTCAATGTAATGTGTCCATTCTCCATAAGTTGATGTTCTTACGTTTCTTCTTTCTTCATACGAAGTCTTGATTGGTCCACGTAATTTTTCTTGAAAGAGAGCGGATTAGTGCACACAACAATACACTATTTGTGATTGGTTCCAACGATTAAAACTCTCTCAACAATCATAGAATTGGAAGAACGACAGGACGTCGAAAACCAATCCACATGATAGAAGAGTGGGAGTCAATCATTCAGAGCCGCACACACAACAAAAAATTAAAATTAAACGCGGGAATACGCCTAGCCTTAGTTACAATGTATTCCGACCCTAGGGGTCCAAATCTAACCCTATGGCATCGCATCTTCTTGGCGTAGGTCTATTCTTCAATGTAATGTGTCCATTCTCCATAAGTTGATGTTCTTACGTTTCTTCTTTCTTCATACGAAGTCTTGATTGGTCCACGTAATTTTTCCTGAAAGAGAGTGGATTAGTGCATACAACAATACACTATTTGTGATTGGTTCCAACGATTGAAACTCTCTCAACAATCATAGAATTGGAAGAACGACAGGACGCCGAACACAAATCCACATGATAGAAGAGTGGGAGTCAATCATTAAGAGCCGCACACACGACAAAAAATTAAAATTAAACTCGGGAATACGCCTAGCCTTAGTCGCAATGTATTCCGACCCTAGGGGTCCAAATCTAACCCTATGGCATCGCATCTCCTTGGCGTAGGTCTATTCTTCAATGTAATGTGTCCGTTCTCCATAAGTTGATGTTCTTACGTTTCTTCTTTCTTCATACGAAGTCTTGATTGGTCCACGTAATTTTTCCTGAAAGAGAGCGGATTAGTGCATACAACAATACACTATTTGTAATTGGTTCCAACGATTAAAACTCTCTCAACAATCATAGAATTGGAAGAACGACAGGACGTCGAAAACCAATCCACATGATAGAAGAGTGGGAGTCAATCATTCCGAACCGCACAAACGACAAAAAATTAAAATTAAACGCGGGAATACGCCTAGCCTTAGTCGCAATGTATTCCGACCCTAGGGGTCCAAATCTAACCCTATGGCATCGCATCTTCTTGGCGTATGTCTATTCTTCAATGTAATGTGTCCATTCTCCATAAGTTGATGTTCTTACGTTTCTTCTTTCTTCATAAGAAGTCTTGATTGGTCCACGAAATTTTTCCTGAAAGAGAGCGGATTAGTGCATACAACAATACACTATTTGTGATTGGTTCCATCGATTGAAACTCTCTCAACAATCATGGAATTGGAAGAACGACAGGACGCCGAAAACCAATCCACATGATAGAAGAGTGGGAGTCAATCATTCCGAACCGCACACACGACAAAAAATTAAAATTAAACGCGGGAATACGCCTAGCCTTAGTCGCAATGTATTCCGACCCTAGGGGTCCAAATCTAACCCCATGGCATCGCATCTTCTTCTTGGCGTATGTCTATTCTTCAATGTAATGTGTCCATTCTCCATAAGTTGATGTTCTTACGTTTCTTCTTTCTTCATACGAAGTCTTGATTGGTCTACGTAATTTTTCCTGAAAGAGAGCGGATTAGTGCATACAACAATACACTATTTGTGATTGGTTCCATCGATTGAAACTCTCTCAACAATCATGGAGTTGGAAGAACGACAGGACGCCGAAAACCAATCCACATGATAGAAGAGTGGGAGTCAATCATTCAGAGCCGCACACACGACAAAAAATTAAAATTAAACGCGGGAATACGCCTAGCCTTAGTTGCAATGTATTACGACCCTAGGGTTCCAAATCTAACCCTACGGCATCGCATCTTCTTGGCGTAGGTCTATTCTTCAATGTAATGTGTCCATTCTGCATAAGTTGATGTTCTTGCGTTTCTTCTTTCATCATACGAAGTCTTGATTGGTCCACGTAATTTTTCCTGAAAGAGAGCGGATTAGTGCACAAAACAATTCCACTATATGTGATTTGTTCCAACGATTGAAACTCTCTCAACAATCATAGAATTGGAAGAACGACAGGAGGCCGAAAACCAATCCACATGTTAGAAGAGTGGGAGTCAATCATTCAGAGCCGCACACACAACAAAAAATTAAAATTAAACGCGGGAATACGCCTAGCCTTAGTCGCAATGTATTCCGACCCTAGGGGTCCAAATCTAACTCTATGGCATCGCATCTTCTTGGCGTAGGTCTATTCTTCAATGTAATGTGTCCATTCTCCATAAGTTGATGTTCTTACGTTTCTTTATTCATCATACGAAGTCTTGATTGGTCCACGTAAATTTTCCTGAAACAGAGCGGATTAGTGCACACAACAATTACACTATATGTGATTGGTTCCAACGATTTAAACTCTCTCAACAATCATAGAATTGGAAGAACGACAGGACGCCGAAAACCGATCCACATGATAGAAGAGTGGGAGTCAATCATTCAGAGCCGCACACACAACAAAAAATTAAAATTAAACGCGGGAATACGCCTAGCCTTAGTCGCAATGTATTCCGACCCTAGGGGTCCAAATCTAACCCTATGGCATCGCATCTTCTTGGCGTAGGTCTATTCTTCAATGTAATGTGTCCATTCTCCATAAGTTGATATTCTTGCGTTTCTTCTTTCATCATACGAAGTCTTGATTGGTCCACGTAATTTTTCCTGAAAGAGAGCGGATTAGTGCACAAAACAATTCCACTATATGTGATTGGTTCCAACGATTGAAACTCTCTCAACAATCATAGAATTGGAAGAACGACAGGAGGCCGAAAACCAATCCACATGATAGAAGAGTGGGAGTCAATCATTCAGAGCCGCACACACAACAAAAATTAAAATTTAATTGCGGGAATACGCCCAGCCTTAATTAGTTCAATTTAAGTAAACATATAGAGGATATTTCTTCATCATGAATAATATCAGATCATTACATAACACATGTAAAATGTACGTTAGTGACTTGTTCGTAAATTCGCTGTGTGTTTAATAGTGACTCATACACAGGAAACACCACTCAAACCATACACATTCACACAAGTTAGTTATTACATACGAATATACTAGTGCAATAATACACCTTCTTAGATCTACCAAAACCCAATAATCTATCTGTTAGTTAGCTACCAATGCATTCATACACACTCCTTAATACTCCAAGCATCCAAGCACACAATGTGTATCCTACGAGTGTTTAAAATGAAGTGATGGCGAGTGTCCGAGGGATTGTAAGTGTAACAGTGTGCCTATTTACATCCATTACATATATAGAACACTTGAAATTTGACAAATTTACAACATTACATTTATAAAATACACAATTGAGTAAAAAGTCTTCTTAAGTTCCTCTTCGCCCCACCAATGGAAGGCTCCGCCCGAACGGTCTGTGCGCCGGTCCTGAAATGACATCATACCTACTTTAACTACAGAGTCATACTGCCGCGTAATTTCTTTTTGCATTCTATATATATCCAAGATGTTTGTGGCTCCAACGATTGAAACTCTCTTCTCTATCATAGAAGAGGAATTTTGAGAGGATGCCGAACACCAATCCACGAGATAGAAGAGTGGGAGTTAATTACTCAGGCCGCACACACAACAAAAATTAAAATTAATCGCCGAAATACGTCTGGCCTTAAATGCACAGTTTTCCAAACCTAAAGGTCTAAATCTAATCTTAATACTCCTTTTTTCTTGACCTACGTTCACTCTTCATTACATTGTGTTCATTTTCATATTTGAATACCGTACTACCATGAAGAATTTATTTTGCAGTGCGCTGGCTTTATTTTAGGGCTTCATTTTTATATGCCTTTTTTTGTACACCGTTTCATCCCGATATATATCCAACGGATCCGTTGATTCGCATTATAGCAGCACCTCGCTTTTTTTACCAGAATTTACCAACCCTAAAGGTCCACTTCTAATCCCTACCAGAATTAACCCATACCAGAATTTAACTGCTTTTTCTACAGTTCACCTTATTACAACCATTAGTCTAACATAGGGTATTACACCTGTATACTACATTTCCTCTTCTTCTCAGCATTTTCACACAATTTATTGCAATAGAATTATTCTTTTACTATTCTCATAAAATGGAATGTTTTTTTGCATCTATACCGTCTGATACAGAATCCGTCGTGTTGGGATATCCTATCACTCCGTTTCTTCATTTCAAAAAGGATTTTTGTGCCCTATTTCTCCCCTCGGAATGAATTTTTTGCTTGTCGTAAGATGTAAGAAAAAATTCAGAGATGAAGAGGGACCTGATGTAGAGTAGGTTGCCGGATTTTTAGTTTTTTTAGCGGTCATCAAGTATATATGTCGCAATTGTATCCTTCCGAAAACCTACCTTAACCGGTAGATTACTCAATAATAATAATATAAGTATACTCCAAAAAAATGCCCAATCGCTCATTATAACGACGTTGAACGTTAAACCCCGTTCGTTTTTTAGAATAAGAAACTTCATTCGCCCAATAATGTCAATTAAAATACTTGCAAGTCATTTTGTATCGGAGTGTGAAAATATTTATTGCACCTTTTCACCCAACAGTAGTCGCATGAAATGTAGCTTTGAGTGTTAGAAACACGGAATTCATCGTCACCATAAGATAAGTTTTCTCCGAAAACAAATTAATCCTACTCCAACCTTAGTCAGAGAAAGAATCTCTGAGTAAAATGGGGCATTTGAACTGGAGCAGTCTTGGCTCCTAGTGACCTCGACTGTTAACTTGGAATGCGTTCGCTCAAACAATTCCAATGGCCACCGCATTTTTTCGACATACGTTCGCGGTGGTCATAGATTTTCCAACCGTGAAGATGTAATGTCGGCAGGTAATGGATAATTAGAGGAGGAAAGCAGTTCTTGTTATAAAAACATTACCGAGCTTATTGGACGGCACTGTGAAAAGTGTTTAATGTTGAAACGAGATTATGTTGAAATATAAATAAATTTATTTCCACAATTTTTGAGTTTTCCTTATTGGGTCGGATTCTTCTGGGACCCCCTATAAGGTTAATCCAAATTATAATAATCAAGCATAAGTTAAAGCGGTGGGTAATCCCTAATTCCTCAATTTTTATTCTCCAGGTTTGTATAAACGAATGCAGGACCTAATTCAAGTATTTCTACAAAACGTAGTCAGCAATGTGGATGGCATTTTCTGATTACGGTTTCCATAAAGGTAGTATCCACAAAGTTATCGATAAACTAAATAGCTAACGCAATGCAATTAAATTCACTTACAAAGTTGAACATGGCCATGCACTTCCATCTCCACTCTTACTTTTCATTTAAAATGGCGAGAAAGGCTCATTTGGCATTTTAGGAAAAAAACACTCAATGAAAACTAAATATAGCCTGGTTTACCCTTCCCCCTTATCAACAACCCAAGGCAGCTTTCAATTGTTTAATGAATCTCGTGCAAACACTCCGCCCACACAACCACCTCACGGCATGGAATTAAAAAAACGTAAAACGCACAGTAAATGGATAAAAACCTAACATGATAAACATATTGTTCGCCAACAGTAGGAAAAAAACTTGAAAATCCCCTCGACGAAAACTTATAATGAAAGTGGAACAAGTATGTATATTTCGAGGAATAGCAAATTTTACACCTGCTTAGGTATATTTAAAAAGGCACAGGCCTGTAGTTAGCTTAATAACTAGACAAATAAAGCACGTTAAAAGAATTACATTTGCCTCGCGCGCGTTATCGCACGTAACTACAGCACTGTTTACATTTTCAGCAACAATGATTCACCCGCGTGAAACAAATTGGAATATGATCATTGCACTGCTTCCTTATAAGGAAGTAGAATATTTGTGAGAAATATGAAAGAGGGAGAGAGTGAAAAAGAGACAAGGAAGAGAGGGAAATTAAAATCTGACCTCCCATGTCAGAGGTCAACTCGACGCTGACATATTAAGCATTGATAAATGTATAAATAAATCAATGTGTCAACTTACAAGTATTCCTATTCGCTGCATTCCTCGAAGCTCCATTCCCTAGGAATCCATATTTCATTCCTGCACTTCGAGGCGTATCCGTCCATCTCACTCTCTCGCAACACTCGGGCATTCTTCCCTTTCCAAGGGGAGAATCCTTTCCAAACAAACACACGCAAACCGATCACATCACTGAAATCAGATTCAAAAACAACTTAGCCAAGAGTCTAAACACTAAAGAATGTGCATGAAAAAACTTTCCATTTTCAGTATGTATATATTTCGCATCCAAAAAAATGCCATATTGCTCATTATAACGACGTTGAACGTTAAACCCCGTTCGTTTTTTATAATAAGAAACTTCATTCGCCCAATTATATCAAATAAAATACTTGCAAGTCATTTTGTATCGGAGTGTGAAAATATGTATTGCACCTTTTCACCCAACAGTAGTCGCATGAAATGAAGCTTTGAGTGTTAGAAACACTTAATTCATCGTCACTTAAAGATCAATTTTCTCCGAAAAAAAATTATCCAACTCCAGCCTTGGTCAGAGAGAGAGAGAGAGTCTCTGAGTAAAATGGGGCATTTGAACTGGAGGACTCTTGGCTCCTAGTGACCTCGACTGTTAACTTGGAATGTGTTCGCTGAAACAATACCAATGGCCACCGCTTTGTTGCGACAAACGTTCGCACGCGTTGGACTCCGGTTCGTAAAAGTTTAATGAGTACTTGAGTTTACCCTTTTAATGAGTATGGAAGCAGGATGCAATGAGATGGGGCCTAGAAATAAGTACCTACATTAAAAAAACTAGGGTTGACGAATCGGAAAGGCAGTGAACCACCTGTGGATGACGTGACGTCTTAAATTACAGGGTGTGGCTATATAAATTTCTTTTTAATTAAGGAAGTTATATACCGCACCCTGCATTTAGTTTAGCTACGTTTGGAGCAGAAAATTGGTTGAGACATTGGTTCTCTGGAATAGAAGAAGAACGGAAATCTTAGTGAAGAAGAGCAGTGACTTATATCGTCGCGTACCAAAATCTCTCCGTCTTTTCGGCATTAATTTTATTTTGAAAATAATCGAAATGGCACAACTTCCCGTTTCATTGTTAATTTTGGTGTAATTTAACTTTTCCCGTGGCAAGCTTTAAACGGATTAGTTACTACCAATCGCACAAGAAATCAGTCGACACTTGGGTCCCATAATTACTAGGAATCGAAATATCCTTCCCTATTCGCAATAATAAGTATAAAATTACCTCGAAATAAAAGAATTACACCCTTTTCAACAAGTGCAGCCCAGAATATAAGGCATCAAAAAATAATCTAAAAAGGCGGGAACATTAGACAAGTATCCACTCACCTCCTTCCGACGCGACGACACATGACCAACTGAACGGGTAGCTCATCGAATGAAGAGCAGGTGGTCGAAACCGTTGGATGACGTCATTTTTTAAATTTGAAAATATGCCATGAAGTTAAATTCTTAAGAGTAAATTAAATCTAAAGAAAAATTTCATCGAGATTTAAGTAGTGTAATTTTAAATATATTTCTCTTTACTAAATAATATATTTTTAATTGAATATTAATTTTGTTATATTATTCAACTAACTGCCGTAGTCTGTTCTTCAAACACAAGATGTCGCCAGTGGAAATAGTTCGCCTTTGCCACAAGAAACGACTACGCAAAGGCGCGAAATGGCGCAAAGACACATACCTAAGAAATATCGAATCGGATTTTGGTATCGTGGTCCATCCCTATCACCTACCAACGAGAAGTCTAACTCTCCTCTCTCCTAGAGAGACGGATTATTTTTTTCTCTCGAATATATCACGGTAACTTAATATTTGCCAGAGTACATACGTGCCCACTGAGATGATCCACTTCGGTTAACAGCAAAATCAATCATCGTGCGAAATTCGGAATCAACTCTTGACAGCACGAGTCAGTTCATCAGCACTTTATAAACGTTCCCAGGGGAAATTGGAAACGTACTCTGGGCACAGGGGTTGAGTGCACTCGGGGCAGAGGTCACTATTGCGATCCCTGGGACACCAGGAATACCCGGAATGTAATCGAAAACATCACTCTTTCCCGGGATTGCGCCAATCGTCACCAAGTAATAATAAGACTGAATCCAATGTCAGATCTATCCACGATTCGCAGCCGCGCGGATCACCGTCGTTATTTTTAACAATTACTAGAAAACAAAGGTTCGATTAATCCGTGGTCAAGGCGCACTTATTACCAAAGCACTGCTTGACAGGCGTTCCTTCTAAGAACAGTGGCAAGCCCTTCGAGACTATTCCAGCTTCTATTCGTGGAAGTGACTATACGGACACGATAATCTTTTCTCCTCTGTACGTAGCTTGAGAATTTAACGGCCTAGTGTCGGCATTTTACTGACGTGATCTGAAGGGAAACTGGGGCGCAGGAGAATTTACTTGAGGTTGTAATTTTCCTTAGCCTTGTGTTCCACTGGAGGTGCAATGCCACCTTTGTAGTGACTGCGAAAGCACCAATTCTCATTTCTACGAGTTGAGTGCTCAACGGAAAATGTGAACTCAAGTTAACTCAATGCACTCGTATTCTTTTCGAAAGAATGACTACTTTAAAATACCTATCATTTTTTGTTTGGGTGTACTTCGCACTTGTATTTCTAACTATTTCAGTTTCCATGAATGAGGCGAGTGGAATTATAGTATTTAAGAAGCGTCTACCTAAGAAACATCCTTTGACTAAGAAGAAGGAAGGAACATCACCAAAAGTAGGAAAGAAAAAAAGGAATGGAATTGGCTGGATTGAATTCCGAGGATACAAGGACGCGTGATACTGTAAGTAGCATACTATACATTCACCGTGTTACACTTTTTTGTGTGAAGTGAAATTGTGTTCCACACACAAACACACTTCGAAATGTTCCTTTACGAGGGTAAGCACTGTCGGCAACAACCTCGCGTTATTTTGGAAAAAGGAAACCTACTCTCGCCCCTCAACCAATTCAATACAGCATTGACCCTGCATATTGATTGGACTCCGTTCGGTGTTTTCCGGCAATGGAAGGAGGCCAACACTTTCCATGTCGTATTTATGCATCGAGCACATCTGTATTATTTTTTGAGAGTACACCCACGTACTGGTACCCTAGCGTCTTTCGCTATTGGAGTAATGTTGTTGTGGTACCGGTTTTTATTTCCGCCCATAATACCCACTGCCCGGAAAATCCTGCCTCTCCCAAATCACCCACCTATCCCCAACGACGCGAATTACCTCAACTGTCGCTCACCCCCATTTATAATAACCACTCCAATTAGAACCCATAAATGCAACACAGCAATTCATTTTTCACTATATCGTCAATCGATCTTTCATTAATTATTTATAAAAATACATCCGAATTTGGACACTGATAACTTACAGTTGGTTGTTGTTTTATTTGTGGAACCTACGTATAATTCTTATTACGACGTTCATTATTAATAATCGACACTGCATGGCGTGTTTGTATGCCTGCATCATTATGTACGGACATAAACAATACGCGTATTAATCCACCTGCTCGTCTGTTACACCATGTGATCTTAGTAAGGCTTTCGGCTGTGTTAAACATTCAATAATACTATCAAGTCTAGAATGTTATGGTACAAAGGGTTTTGCAGGTAAACTACTGAAGCCATCCATATTTGGATAATCGCGACCAAGTGGTTGGCTTTTGATCTGCAGCTCTTAAAGTGAAATATGGTGTCTAATTTTCCTCTATGCATGGCCCAGTCGTTTAACCATCATCATTAATGATTTGCCATGTAATATGAAATCTACATCTGATTCATATGCCGATGACCCCACGTTTGTGCAAAAATCTCAACATCTAGAAGATGAAAATATATGATCAAATTCTACTCAATGAAAGACTAAGGTATGGTTTAATATTATCACAATTATCATACACTTTGCATTCATATTGATGATGTTTTTTGGAATTTAAGTCTTTAATTCAAAATAACTGACATTGTAACTGCTAAGATCCTAGGAATTTATATTGATACTAAACTTAAATGGGAGATCCACATCAGTCAGATCTGTGATGATTCTCATTTCAAATAAGTATCGTTTAACACGCCACCATGCCTTTTTCCAATGTCATTTGAAGTATTGTGTTGAGTTATTGGGTAATTCCTCACATGTTAAACAAATTTTGCTATCGCAATGGAGAGCTATTTGCTCTCTTGCTAATATACCACCACGTGATTCCTGCAAACCTTTTTTTCTTAGGTATGGGACCATGAAAGTAGTTAGTTTATATATCTTTAAGGCTCTGATTAATGCAAAAGTTAATCTAGAAACTTACCAATGAAGATCTCACATCCGTCACTACAGGGCAAGAGGGACTACTTATTGTAGTTGGTGATCAATTTACAACACATTTCATGATGTGATCATTCGTCTGTATGATTGTCTGCCTAGTCAGTTGCAATTGAACTGCATCCAGTGCTTCAAGAATAGGGTATATACCTGGATACTTGCTCGCCTGTTTCATTGTAGGATGAATTCTTTTGTGACAATCTTCAAAACATTCAAGTCTCATGTTTATACATAGAGATATATTTATATTGATGACACCTAATATGGTTGTACCATTTTTCAAAATGAATAAATTATTATTATAAGATATTATGACTAGGTATTATTGGCCAAAACCTAAGGGAGTTACATGCCCTCAAAACAATGAGAAAGTATTTCAACTTGGAGATGCAGTCACACTGTTGAAGTAGGGGATCGCTTCCGGTGAGGGAAATAATTTTGTTTCAAATTCAAAATACTTTGCCATTAAAAAATGTATCATTGTGTAATTCATTTTATCTTGCTATTATTGACTGAAAGAGTTCGATAAAATTCCTTGGAATGCTTGTGTTCCGTCCTCTCACATTTCCATCAGACAACCCCGTATAAGTTTGTATTTGAAAAAAAACACTGTAAAATATAACTATAAGTTTAGCATGGAAAAAGAATGTTTTTGGGAGAAAATGTGTAAAATTTTTCCTGACCTTCCAAACGTCTGCCTCCGCAGAAAGATGTTTCTGTAGTTCCATTCACTGTTCTCCTATTCTGTCCCTCTCTTCATGGATGTGCATTTCAAATTATCTATAAACCTCAAACTTATAACATTGTATACAATAGTTTATACAGTTTTTTTCCCTGCAAAAAATCTCCCCAATCTCAAAACATATCATCTTCCTAATCATGGCAAGACTTTACAGAGATAAAAAATTAATGTTTGATTCATATCCTAATTTCAGCGTAACTGATGAGACCTGGTGAGACCTTGGTGAATATTGAGAAATACCAAGTCAATTCATTTAAATGAAGGCTTTTTTAATATCATTTGGGTGAATATTTTTGTAGAATAAAAAATAAAGGGAATGACTTTTCAAACAATTATTATATTCAATATCAAATTGTCATTATGATAAAATAATAATTATTACAGAAGAAGCCACCAGAGCCATAGTCTATAATTTTCATGCTCTTTTGCTTGCAGAATTAGGCTTTAGCCAGAGATTTTCTTGGCTATATATATTTCATCATTTTGCTTCACAGGTTTTAGAGCCAATTCACAGGTCTCCATGGTCATGTAGGAATTATAGAATTTTCAGGTATTATTACGTATTCTGTTGAATTAGTTTACTGAACAATCAAGTAATTTTTACTCGACTCTTCCATTCAGTGTTTGACGATTCTGCCAGACTCCTGAGTTGGAGAGTACTGCAGTGCAGATCTCACACCACAGCCTTCTAATTTGCTGAAAGCATTTTGACAATACTTGACTTATTCCTTCCTTTCTATTGACCTTGACCTATTCCTTCATTTGACGATCTGGGCCCCCATACATCATTCTACCATACCTACCTCTCCTTTTCTACCCAAAAAACTTATGCCAATCACTCCAAATGGAGCCAGGGCCTTCAGTACTCGAAATATCACCATCTACCCCTGATCATCTTCCTTCTCCGTCACATTTGGACCTAGTCCATCAACCGCATTTAACGATAGACCAACAGCCTCCTTCACACCATCCCTCCTAACAACAGAGACACCCTAGCCTGGTGCGCGAGTCCCACATCCTATTGGGCTCAGTATTACTCTACTCTTGCCTATCAAAGTATTCAGGGCGTGATATAATTTCCCTTTTTAAACATTCATTTATTAAGGCACTGTAAGGTACTGTACAATTCCTAATGGACATAGGTTCAAATTTTCTTGGCATCAAATGGGCCAACATAAGAAGAAATTCAATTTGGCAGTCAGAAATCTGAATCCTTTTGTGATTTAATGGAAAACAGCCCTTGCCATAACACAGTAATGGGAGTGGATGGGAGAAAGAGAAGCTCAGCCGGTCATATTTGCCGAATGAGTGGTAAACATGCTTGATAGCAGCAAGGTTTTTAGTGGCTGCCCGGAATTTTAAACATTTCAACTCATAAAAACCTTAAAAAAGACCCTTTGATAATAATGTCCAATTATATTAGACATAACTGAGCAGCTGATCACATACATAAGCCACAGCAGTACCGTAAAGCTCAACAACTGCAATATTAATTATTTCCTTTCTAACCAGGGCTATGAGAACTTGATATTGAAACAAATACTGATGACAGAAGATATAAGTAGATTCAAATTAAGACAAAATAGGATTCCAGGATATTCAAGTGGTGTAGACATTTTTAAGGTTAATCGTTATGCCCTTTGTAGGGGAACCTTTGCCACTGGCCCTAAGTTATAACTGGATGCCTTTTTAAAAGTTCTTATAGATCATCACCTGTAATACCCAGGCTGCCCTTCTGATAGACATCTTTCTGCTCTTGGACCCGGCATCATTGCCGCTACAAGTGAATAACCTCAATTGGGGAAAAAGAAAAGTTTTTCCTCTTTAGAACCTGCAATAGACCTTTAAAAATTTAATTTCCAGGTTTTCAGTGGTCATTGTTGTCAACTTGATATTTCATTTTAGTCCTCAGTTAATATTCTTTAACCTTAAGTTTTGTGGAGAGATATTTAAAAAGAAATAATTAATCAATAAATTTATACATGGTCTATCTTCAATTACATTTGAAGTTAATTCATGTTTGGTTTCTTTTTATTTTTCAGAGTAGAGTAGGATTGAAACAGCAACCCTGTCTCAAGGCTCTACTCATCTCTATCAACTCTGTGAGAACCAATACTTAATTCCACTGCAGTTGCAGTAGTTATAGTCATTTCATATCCTATGTCATTGAACAGAAATATCATGCTTCAATTATTAACTCACCAGACATTATAATGGCCATAATTTGTGAAAGTACGAGTATTGTTTTGAAGAGCACTTTCCATAATTTGGTAATAATTTCATTCCTTTTTTTTAATTTTAATTTTTTTAAATTTAAAGATTTTAGTGAAAGGGAAAGGAAATCGCACTCCTACCCTGATATGCGAATTTCACATGCCGTCCGGCTTAGTACCGGGTTAACTCTACCATAACACACCGAGCCGCATGGTTGAAGGATTGGTTTTATGATATGGACAGGTTTTAGAAAAAGGGTGAAATGGGTTAATTACACAGGAAGGTTGAAACCATGTCAGTAAGCAAGAAAGGGAAATTGTTCCAAGGAATCAAAGAAAAGTTGGGAATAAAATTAGTTCAAAGGTCCAAGCTTGAATCAATTAAGACGGTTAGGGTAGAAAATACTCCTACTAAAATGCTCCTGACTAATTCATAGCATTTAATAGGTGGGAATTTGGCCAGAAAATTTCAATAAATCATTGCTAGTTCCTGTTCATAAAATCAATGTTGATGATCGATTAATGAGGATGTTTTTTTCTTTTGTACATTTCGGGAAGGAACTTACTTTACAGCGTTAATGTGGCATAAAGAATGAATATCTTGCAGAAAATAGGAAAAGATTGGATGGATAGGATGGAGACCTGCCTGCAGCCTGCACATACCTCAATTACTAAGATGCAAGTGGCAGATGGGAAGTAGAGAGGAGCAGCCTTAGGAAGAGGCCAAAGGAAGGGGTTTCCATGACCACTCATACACTTCCATGAATGCGTATGGAAATGGGTATAGGAAGCATGGGAGGAATTATCCTTCATTAAACTTGCAAATTTAAAATGTCAAATCATCTGTAATGTTCTCTGTAATCTCAATGAAAAGACAAAGCTATTGAAATGGTGACTTTTCCTCCTAGGGAGAGCGATTCCCCTTGTCAATGGATGAGCTGTTATTTTGGAGCGAATTTATGATGGATTTAATCCTTGTTGATGAAGGCTGCAAGGAAGGTTACCTTATTGACGTATATGTAACTTCTTGGGTCCATTTATAAATATTTAATTGCAACAATTTCAAACATTTCTCAATGTGAATTTGTGAATGTGTTAAATTATTGGTTGTTTAAATTGGAAAACTGTTGTTAAAATTGAACTACATATTGGGTCAGGATAGTTTTTCTTAAAAGAAATTGTGATATATTGTTTGATTAACTGGTGAGGGAAGCTCAAGATGATACGGCAGCTCTTTGATTTTTAGCTATTTGACTAAATGGCCATGCTTATTATTTTAAAGGTTGTTTCCTAAATGAATTTTCTATTCTGGTTTTGATTTAAAAAAATTAAACATTTAAAGTCGTTATTACATCCTGTTGTGGTAGAATCGAAGAAATTCACATCGGACCTCTAAAGGCAAGGTAAAAATAGTTCATGGTCACTGTGAAAATCTTTTTGGGTTCAATGTTTACCTCCCTTTTCAATCTATCATGCTTTGGTCGATACTTTTATACTCTAAAATGATTCCACAGAGTTTCACCTTACATCTTAAGATGCATCAAATAAAGTGAATAGTTTTACTGTTCTTTGAGTGGTAGGGGACCAGCCTGGGCAAAGAATTAATCGTGAGGGCACCGCTACGAGTAAGAGACGTTTCCTAGAACTTGAGGGAATGTGCGCAAGCTGCTCCTTCTTGTTGTTCTGTGGCATCAAAGGGGGAAACCAAAGGGGCTATCATTATAAAAGGATGAAGCTAATAACAGAAAACTGCGGAACATTTATTGTCACAATGCCCAATTGCAAGAGTGCATAGGTGCAGATGGCACAAGGTGTTGCTCATTGCAATAGGCCATCTGCTGGCTGATTTGTTAATGCATCTTTGTCCCTCCCCCCCCCCTTCTATCCTCTGGTAGGAAGAATAGGAAGACTCCCAAGTTCACAGATGTAATGTGTATAACCCCCAAATCACCACCCTTGCAGTGGTTAAGGCTTGGGCAAATGGAGATGGATAGAAAGGAAAAACAAATAGAAAACAATTTGCAAATCAAAATCCCTCAGATGCTGTGGGAACTGGACCAGGCAGCCACTGTGGGTGCTCTCTGCTGGGGGCATTGTTGTTGTGGGCTGCTCATCACCTCCATGGGATTTGGAGGGACTGGACGTAGTAAGAATCTTATCTCGTGGGATGTCATCTTTCAAATAGAAGGCTGGCTTAAGTGCATCAATGGACACCGTTGACACGAAGGGTGAAATATTTTTCCATCATCTTTATCACTTCAAATGGTCCGTCGTATGGTGGCTTGAGGGCAAGCTTTGTTGTGTCATGGTGCACAAACACTTGGGATAAGGAAGCCAAATCACGGTGCTGAAAAATGACCTTCTCCCTATGATGGGTGATGGGAAGAGGACACAGCTGCTGCATGTGACCTCTCAGCTGTCCAGCAGAGTGACTCTCAGTTGCCAGGACTCATATTCTCTCTAGTGCCCATCATATAAATCTTGGGAATGATAAATGAGGTGGTTTCCTGTTGCCTTCTTCAATAGTGTTTTAACATGAAACCATCACTCAATTGCCGAACCACTGGGGTCCACAGACTACCTATCATTTTGGTCCTAGCCTTTGACCTATCTTGTGCACACGAATATTCAAAACTCCACCAATCAAATGTGCAACTTAAAAATTAACCAAATCATCATTTGAATGATTGCTATAATTGTCACACAAATAATACTGATATGGGGTTCACCAAACTCATTATCAATACTCAAGTAAACATACTCTTCATGATTTATAAAATACCTCATCCATTGATTTAGTGGAATTGAATTGAAAATATCACCACAAGAGCCAGGTATAAATTGAAGACGGGTTGTGTTTTTAAATGATCCTTAGGGCATATCCTAGAATAAAAGCTCATATTGACAGTTTTGGATATTATCCCAGATTTACTTAAATAAAATACAACTAGAATTTTCTCTCATCTTTTACACCAAAAGCACGGCGTAAAATAATATGGAATCCAGCAATACTGTCTGAAGCACCCTGTTTCCAATGCAAATGTTTTAATGTACCCCTGTTCACAAAAGTAATTCCCTTCAGTACTTAGATTCTCTTGATCATATGTTAAGAATTAATGCAAGCTATTATAATTGGATTTTAAAGAACTTCTCTGGTATAATGAGTGTGTCAAGTAACAGGACAGGCTGAAGAGCTACTGCCTATTGCTTATACAGGTAATGTATGTAATTCTAATAATAATTTATCCTTTCTCTCTCAATTGAAAATATAAAAGAATTTTCCAAAGAACTACCCTTGTTTACCCTTACAGAATATGCCTAATGCCTTAAGAAAGCAGAATATGCCTAATGCCTGCAAGAAAAACAGTTTACTTGGTATTTAGTAATAGAGACCTTCAGTCAAATATTTCTGTAGAAATAGAAAACCAATTGATTACTGAGTTAGAACATACCACTTTATTGGGTTTAGAAATAGACAACAAGTTAAGCTGGAGGTTTCAAATGGAAAAATGTAGTAAAAAATTATGTTCAGCCCTATTCCTTTTAAAAAATCTTGCCAACTACTGTAATACAGAAGTATTAATCCCAGTATATCATGGTATATTTGAGTCCATAGCTCGATATGGCATAGTCTGCTGGGGGAGTTCAGCACATGGAAACATCAACAGAATACTCACACTTCAAAAACGTGCGTTAGGGTTACATTTAAACTAAATGCAAGAAAATCCTGCAGGGAGTATTTCAAATGTCACAAAATCATGACCATTCCCAGTATATATATGTATAATGTGATATTGTATGCCTGCACGAAAACACCTTCACTGATCAGAAATAGGGACGTTCACAAGTACGACACCAGGGGCAAGGAAAATCGTCATAATGGCCATTGCAGAGTAGCAGTACTAAAAAAAACCCCAGAAGTTTCAGGAAGACTACTGTTTAATCGGCTTCCTGAAGAGTTAAAACGAATACTCCCCCAAGAAAATAAATTCAAAAAAATGTTAAAACATTTCTTTTTAAATAATGTTTTTTATAGCGTCCAAGAGTACACAGAAAGAGCCAATGTAGGAAATTCAACTTTTTTAAATCCTTAATACTCATATATGTCATGTACATTATTATTCCTAAGAACCTGTATACAATTGATGTAATTTGACGAAGCCCATACAATTATGTATTGTTCTATGGTGAATAAAACTATCTATCTATCTATCTATCTTAATTTTTTCACCAAACATAAGCGATCACAATACAGATCCTCAATACACTGATGAAACCGAATAACACTTTGTTGTTGGTATAAATTTTCCCAACCCCATTCTCCAATTTGCTTAATGCCCTTCCAATGGTCATTGAAATGTTTTGGTCCATGCTGATCTGTGTTTCCTAAGTTTCTGCCCTAATCAAAGAGCCCCAATTATAATATTACTCCATCCATTAAACAATGCAATAAAATGTGCACATCACCAACTAACTACCATTAATAGTTGATATGTCGGCATTTCCAAATTACATATCTATTGGAGATGAAAGCCATTTGGAAACACAGATATTGAGTACGATATTAAGAGTTTCAAGAGATGACAAAGGGTGAAGGATTCTAAACTTGATATGGGTTAAAGTGCTACATAATTAGCTTTATGTGTGTGGTTGGTTTATTTCAGTAACTCCCATTCTGTAAAAATTACCTGATAGCACGCTATAGACTATTTAATATTTAGTAGTGATATCATGAACATTAGCAACATGCTATTTGAAAATTTAAAAATATCAAATGAAATCTTAATCTTTTCTGTTATCAGATAATCCTTGAGCATCGTGATCAATTCCTAAGATTCTATCCTTAGCATTGTTTACTGTGAACATAGCTATGCATAATGCAACAAAAAATGAATATCCTGCCATTTATTTGGGTTTTCTCAGTAGCTTTTAATGCTTAGCTGTCCCCTTCATTCTTCCACTTTTCTCTTCCACCTTGATGTTATGTCTACCATTTTGTGTCTCCTACATCCTCTTTTCTCTTTGAACATTTCCTGTAGAGTATCCTCTTGTAAGCCTTTCCATCTTAGTCAGTTCTCTATCAAAATCATCACCATTTTCCACAACCTTCAATATGTACTTCATTTTTACTGAATTTCATTAGCGTATAATTCCTCAAACAGCCAATATTTTCTATTCTCTTCCCTGTCCACATGTCAAATTGTTTACTTTTTAAATGTGTTCATTGTGTAAATACTGATTACTCAGTTCTAAACTGCTTCCTGAGAAAGATTCATACTGGTGACTGAGCTGATATTTGACCAGAGTAATATGTAATGTATTCATACCACTTCACCGACTCCCACATATATTAGAACTATTTAATTGCTCTATTCTGTTCTGAAAATATGTGCAATTTCATTTTATCAAGAGTCGAAGTACCTACCAAAATACATATTTAATTCTCCATTAATATTTAAAAGTGGAAATTACTGCTTATTTCGTGATAAAAATATTTGTGCACAAGAAGATTGGAAACACTCCCAAGTAAACTTATAACTTCAAAATTAATCCCATTATCATTACAATGAATGGTATTATTGTATAAAAAAGTATTGTAGATATGGTGTTCCCCAAGCTCATTCTGATTACTCAAGTAAATATACTCTTCTCGATTATTAAAATTTTTCATCAAAATATTAAGCAGAATTATATTAAGAATTTCAATGTTGGCACTAGTCATAGATTAAAGTAAGTTTCTGAACGACTTTTGAATGATTCTTAGACCATTTAATAGACTTTTTAAATGTTAGTATAATACTTTTTGTAAATTTATAGTATTTATTTAAGAGTTTATAATATTTTCGAAATTATTTGTAGTATTCTAGCTGAAATTAAATTTTTCATCATGTCAAGTGTCCCTTATTGGAAGGGTGTTTTGTAGTTATAAAGCATTCTTAAACAGAATGCTCTACTGGCGGTCGAAAGGGGCGTCAATATGGTGCGACACAAAGGTTATCGGGGAAATTCAGAATAACTACACCGAGTTTTACCCAAACAATCATATATTATACAACATCAGTCATAATGCACCATTTAGATAGGTATAAGCAAATTATGGATGGCTAGACCCTCGTTAAACCAACGCGAGTGCGGACAGCATTAAAATGGAAGAACATTACCTGGAAGAGGGTAAAGGCAGGGCGGACGCGGTCAGAGCCCTCGTCCATCGGAAAGGAAGGGAGTATGGCAGGGTGGACGCGGTCACGACACACATAACCTAGGCAGAGCCCTCGTCCGTCGGAAAGAAAGGGAGTATTGCAGGGTGGGCTCGGTCACGATGAATGGAACCTAGGCGGAGCCCTCGTCCGAAGTTAGTCAGCAATAGGACACCTTGTCGCGACAAACGCAACATAGTCGAAGCATCGTGCCCTACCGGTCACCGCCAGATAACCAACTGACTCCTTTTACGACGACGACGACATGCTTTGCCGTTTTTTAAGCGGCTTTATATTTCAGAGGTCGCCTAGTTTTGCTTGTGCTCATTGTCACAATATTTAGTTCCTATATCTTCCTGGAGCACCACCAGCGTCGTTGTATTTCCCTCTTATTATTTATTTAATTAATTTTTCGTATTGTTTAGGAGTGTAACATTATTTGGTCTTCTATATTTGTCATAGGGGCCTATTTTATTTTGTTTGGTTTATGTCATAGCTCCATTAGTGTTTTCTTTTATATTATCAAAGTATATTTAACACTTCGTCATTAAGAAAGTTTTTCTATGTTTGTTTTTTGGTACACCATCTCGTTTTCCTCCCAGGGGGGGGAGACCAAAAGCCAGCCTCAGTGTCTTCCTTTCTGTACTATTTAATTTATCCATCAGGCATCTACTGACTTGTCCCATCTACCCAGGTGCTGCGTAGGTCAATACTGGTCTTATTACTATCGTGGTACTGTATATTAGTACTTTTATGTCTTGAGGGGTAGCGTTTTGTCTGAGAATCGGTGCCAACTGCGACCTTACAGCGGTCGCCTTATCTCGTATCTGTTTAATATGTATTTTGAAGTTCAGTCTGTCATCCATGTCCACTCCTGAATATTTGATACTTTTACTCCATTCAATAGGTTGTTGTCCAATCCTGATACATTCGCTAGATATTTTAGGTGATCTTGGGTGGGAGAAGAGCATTGCTTTGTTTTTTTTGTGTTTATCTGCAATTTCCATTTTCTGTACCATGATGTTATCTCGTCCAATGCGTCTTGTGGTCTTTCTTTGACTTAATTGATATTTTTCCCTTTTACCAGGATTGCGGCATCGTCAGCGTAGAGGGCAGTTATACTTTGCCAGTCATTTCTATGCATTGGAAAGTCGGCTGTATAAATGTTAAATAGCAGTGGGCCTAATATGGATCCTTGTGGGACACCAGCTTTGGCAGTTGTACTGTCGCTTATTTCTTCTCCCCATTTAACTTTAAATGTCTTTCCGTCTAAGTAAGACTATTTCCAATTTTTCATCCATCTAGGGAAATTCCACGACTGCATCTTTTGAATTAGGCCCCCATGCCAGACCTTATCAAAAGCCTTAGACAGGTCAAGGAAGATTCCATTGGTTTTTTACTGTTTTATTGTAAGCATCACTTATAAAGTCTGTCACTCTATGAATCTGTTGTTCGGTTGAGTATCCCTGGCGGAATCCGAACTATTCTTGCGGTATGACTTCCTTTAGCTCCGCATATCTCTTGATGTGCGGTGCTACAACCCTTTCGAAGAGCTAACCCAAGCTTGAGAGGATGGATATTGGTCTCAGATTTTCCTTTTTACATGTTTTCCCCCCTTTTTTGGGGATAGATTTGATCAAAGCCTCCTTCCAATTTTTCGGTATCCAAGGGTGATTGACGCTTTAAAATTTTTTACTAAATATTGGCCGGCCGCTTCCGGAAGTCTTTTTATTATTTCATTCGTGATGTTGTCCTATCCCGGAGATTTCTTATTTGGGAGTTTGACTATTTCTTCAACAACTTCTTCTAGTGTGATTATTAGTTGCTCCTCCGGTGACCCATTTCATTTTCGGTTTGTTGTTTAATTTCAGCATTTTCGGCCCCCAGGTCGTTGGTCGTAAAAACCTTTTCATAAAATTTTGCCATGTGTTTGGCCTTTTCCAGGGACGTCGTCAGGGTCTCTGTTATTTTTTATACTTGGGTCACTGGGTGGGCATTTCCGCAGTTTATTTGTTAGCTTCCAGACGGAGTGATTGTTTTTATTTAGTTCTGCTAGTTGCTGATTAAATTTAGCAGTCCTTGATTCCTCTATTGAAGTACTGATTTTTTTGTTATGATCTTTAACCCTATTTTTAAGTTCTCGGGTGCCTGGGCGATAGTATGATCTTCTAAGCGCATTTCTTTCTTTGATGAGGATTTTTACCTCGTCGCATAGCTTGAGATAACCATACGGCCGTTTCTTTGCCACCGGTATTCCTTTTTTACGCCTTCCTTAATGGCATTTGTTATTACTTCTACCATCTCATCTATCGTCTCAGTCGTGTCCGGGCTGTGACTCCTTCTTTCTAGGATTCTACGATAGCTTCCCTGAAGAGTTGCCAGTTTGCTAGCCCGTGAGAGGGTCGTTTAGTCCTGTCCAGGTTTGTTAGTGGTTTAGTCCCAATGCTTATTTATACCGGGTAGTGGTCGCTTGTTAGGTTTTTGTGGTTAATGACTTTCGCTGGACTTCTTATATTTTTTAGTATTACGAAATCGATGACCTTCTTGCCATATACCCTCGTCGGTTCGTTTGGGGCTATTATTTTTGCTCTTAGATCGTTTGTCCATATTTTGATAAGTTTCCCGTTTTTTTTCTTTGTCGGGCTGTCCCAGTCATAATTTTTAGCGTTAAAATCGCCACCAATAATTGTTGGTTCGTAAGAGTTTAAGAGGGCGTAAAATTCAGGTTTTACCATTTTTTTTTGGGTGGGAAATAGCAGGAGTATAGTTTTATCTTCCCTTTGTCCATTAAAATTTCCAGCCCTATGCTTTCTAGGTTGTTCAACGTTAAAATCGGCAATTCTGTGGTAGTCAGCTCTTCTCGTACTATGACTGCTACGCCTCCTGCAGCTTTTTGTCCATGTGTAAGAGCTCGATCGTTCCGCCTTATTTTATAGCCGGGGAGTTCCCAGCTAGCGTCTGATTTCAGATGCGTCTCTGATAGAAGACAAATGTCCACCTTGTTCCTTCTGAGGAAGTGAAGAAGCTCGGGCGTTTGATGCTCTAAGCCCTCCGTTAACATTCCACAGGCAAATGACCAATTTTTGCTTTGCTTTATGTCTATTTTCCATGATAGTTGGCGCTTGTAAGTGTTACGCTGCTTATTTTTGTTATCATGTCCTGTAGCATTTGCATTTGTAGTTGCATCATTTTCCCAAACCCTGACATGGTTCTTATCAGGTCGGATATTTCGGGGATATGTCCGTATGTTTTTTCGGTTTCCTGACTCTCAGTCCTGTTAGTACCTGTCATATCCTTTCCTTCTTTCGTAGCTTTTTCTCGTTCTTCTGCCTTTTTTTGCCATGGATTGATGGTCGGTGCAGATTTGAAAGTTCTATTTGATCCCCTTTTCTCCGTTTCTGCAGGCGTTTTATTTTGTTCGTATTTATTCGCCGCTCTAATGTAGTCAGGGCATGTCCGGGTATAAGCTTCATGGCCTCCGCCACAGTTGCAGCACGACACGGGACTTGATCGGGGGCAATTCATGCCCTCGTGATCTCCCGCGCATATACTATATAGACCGCGAGGAATACAATTACATCTACTTAGGGCTGGTATATATAAAAAAAGAAGCGGCACTCAAACACAAAGAAGACACAAAACTATATTTATATATAATAATAATAATAGATATTTATAGTATGTACCTCTAGAAATATACTTAAGAACTAGAAAGGATAATTAATGCAACACTCAAACACAGGGGAAACATACCAAAACCAGGTAGATAGACAAGTATAAGCTAAATACACATGCAAACCACAAGCAGCTCTCTACACTTATCTCATAATTTATCTTAAACTTAATGCAAATTCCCTCCTACATAAGAACTAAGAATTTGATTCACCAAGTTAAGGTAGTTGAACAGAATATCCAACACAAGAAAAATATGTCAAAAATAATATGCAAGGATAAAGGCAACTGGAACAATGATGTCACTTTAACAACAAAACACGAAGATGTTACTTTGTAAGGACAATTGATAATGTAATAATTTAAGAGACTCAAACAGAATAAATACTTAAGTAGAAAAAAGTTAAAATAGCTATGTAGTATATAGTGATTATCGTTGTGTGTTTGTTTATGCAGATAAACAAACACACAACGATAATCACTATATACTACATCGGTGGGGCTGAGGAAATTATCAGTCATTTACGGGGTTTGTTTGCTGTGTTTGGGCTGCCAGAGCAAATCGTTAGTGATAATGGGTCCCCATTCACATCGGGTGAATTTCAAAATTTTTGTAAATTGAACGGAATCTTACACACATTCTCTCCTCCTTACCATCCAGCCACTAATGGTGCTGCGGAAAATCTTGTGAAATGTTTTAAAAATAAGATTAAGACTCTGCTGCATTCAGGGGTTCCATTGCACATTGCCTTACCACAGTACTTGTTTAATTATAGAATAAGTCCCCATACTGTCACCGGAGAAGCACCTAGCAAAATGATGTTTGGACGACTTCTCAGGTCTCGCCTGACTCTCCTCAAACCTAGTGTCAGCAAGACTGTAGCTCTCAGACAGAGACTGTTGGAAATGCCTCAGACCAGAGTGACACTGTTAAGGCGTTTTCGGGTGGGTGATGAAGTGTGGGCCAGGGCTTATGGGAGAGGTGGTTCAAAGGACTGGGTACAGGCTACGGTGACAAGAGTACTTGGGTCCCGGAACTACCATGTCCAAACCGAGCAGGGACACACTTGGCACAGACACATAGATCAGTTGAGGGGCAGAGCCAAAGTAGCAGAAGGGCCTCACACAGTGTGTGACGAGGTTAGCAGTCCTGAAGCAGTGAAGACGTCAGTGCATACCCCCATGTCAGTGCCTCCCTTAGTGCCTGTGTCGTCCTCAAATGAAGATGCTGAACTGAAGACGTCAGTGCATACCCCCATGTCAGTGCCTCCCTTAGTGCCTGTGTCGTCCTCAAATGAAGATGCTGAACCAGTAGGATACTGGGAGTCCAGGAAGGTAGACTCCACTGAAACTGTGAAGAACAATGTTGATGGTGGTCAAAGGCGATATCCTCAGAGGTTGAGGATTCCAAAAAAGAAGTGGAGTGTTTAAAAAAAAAAAAAAATTTGCCCATTGCCTCTGTTTTTTTTATCATTTTTTTTTATTTTCCTGGGGAGGGATGTAGTATATAGTGATTATCGTTGTGTGTTTGTTTATGTGCATAACGATTGTCAACTGTTTAAATAAAGAAAGTCAAGGCACCGCCATTTTGGCGGCAGTCTCTCTCCTGCCTTCAAGCACGTCGTTTCATTCCAAGACACCACAAGCTATCTAAGATAAGGACTACAATAAAATGACTGGAGCAAATGATCAACTATCATGGTAAAAAAGTAAATTAGAGGAAACAGTCAATTCATTTCAATTCAATTTATTCATTCACCGTAAGCATAGAATTATGCATGGCTTTGTCAATACATGTTTTACACTTCATATCAATAAAAAAACATTATGCAAAATATCAAAACAATAAGAAAAATACAAATACATATAATTTACAATTTTTTTAGTACTTACACATTTCAATTATACATTTAAAATGGTATGCAGTAGAAAATCATGTACACTATAGAATAATTTACATAAAAGTAGTTTTTTCACGACACTTGAATTTAAAGGAACTTTTGATATTTCTAATATAAGCAGGCAATTTATTGTACATAAGTATTCCCTGATGATGTATCCCTTTAATCGTTTTATTTACTCTGTGCTGACTTACATGGAATGCATTTTGGCTTCTCGTATTATGACTATGAAGGTCACAATTTTTAATAAACATGTCTTGATTTTTGTTAATAAGAGACACTGTTTCAAGAATGTATATACAAGGAAGAGGTTTTTTTCAAAATAGGTTTACTGGGAGCTCTATTATTAGAATTAGTTATTATGCAAATAATCTTTCTTAGCAATTTAAATAATTTTGGGAGGAAGATAGAAGAGCCCTAAAAGGGAATACCATAAATGAGAAGTGACTGCGCGTAGCCAAAATATATAGTTCTCAATACCTGAATGCAAATGATTCCCTTGAGTACACGGAATGCATAACAGATTTGTGCAAGTTTTTGAGGTATTTATTCATATGTTCCTCCCATGAAAGACTAAAGTCAATCCAAATGCCTAAAAACTTTGTTACCTTTAGTTCTTTTATGGGGCAACTGTTAATTATTGAATTCAAATTTATTAACTTCTTCTTGAGATTGAAGTTTAAATAATGGGTTTTATTAACATTTAAAGATAGCTTGTTGTAAGTGAGCCAGTTCATCAAATTGTGAGTAGTTTCTGTTACCTCATTCATTAACTGAATGGGATTATGGTTATTAAAAATTAAGTTAGTATCATTAGCAAATAGTAATGTATTGGAGAGTGATAAATTTGCAGGTAAATCATTTATGAAGACTAAAAATAGTAGTGGTCCAAGAATGGAGCCCTGCGGACCTCCACAAATAACAGAAGTTGTACTTGATACAGATGAATTCATTTCAATATATTGTGACCTATCAGTTAAATATGATTTAAATCAGTCCTCTGCATTGCCTCTTATACCATATGTTTCTAACTTTTTTAAAAGAATGCCATGGTTAACTGTAGCAAAAGCTTTTTTCAAATCAATAAAAAGCCCTGCAACATGAATATTACTATCTAAGGCATTCCGTATATTCCTTGTAAATGAGAAAAGGGCATCATTAATGGACTTATTCCTTCTGAAGCCAAATTGATGATTTTCAATGACAGAGGATTTATCGAAAAAGGAAATCAATCTCAGATACATGACCTTCTCCAAAATTTTGGAGAAACCTGAAAGTAAGAAAACTGATCTATCATTCTCAATATTTTCCCTCTCTCCTTTTTTTAACAGAGCTTTAATTTTTGCAACTTTAAATTTGGATGACAAAGATTACAAATTTCAGTCAGTGGTTCAGCAATAAAGGTGGCAAAACATTTATAACAGCATCAGGTATACCATCAGGGCCACATGAATATTTATTATTTAAATGATTGATTATCCTCAATATTTCATTTTTAGTAACAGGTTCTAGATATATAGAGGAGGTATTGATGACCATTTTAGAAGTACCTGTGTTAATGGGTGACTGTTTGGGAGTTTGATTGACACCTACTTTTCAGCCTCGCAAATCATGTCTTTTGCGATGTCAACACGGTCTCTTTTTTGCATGAAATTGAGGTCTTTTGGAACCAACTTTGCTGCTACACGACGGAAACCCAAATCATTAACCACAATGTCTTGGGCGGATCCATAGGCAATGTTCAAGTCCTCCGCTATTTCTCTGATGGTTAATTTGCGGTTATTGACCAACATTTCTTTTACTTTATCAATTTTTTCACCGACTTTCGATGTCGATGGTCTGCCACTGCGTTCATCATCTTCGATTGACTCACGACCACTTCTGAACCGCTCGTGCCACTGGTAAACGACCGTTTTTTTTAGAGAATCGTTGCCGAAACACTTTTCCAACATTTCCTACGTCCGTGCGCCACTAAATCCGTTTTTACGCAAAATTTAATACAAGTTCGTTGTTGCAAATTTAAATCCATTTCTGAAATTGTAAAAAATCGCCAACACACACAGAGATAGATGTACTCTTGGCTACGTAACTTTTGCAAATGTCAAGTTATGACACTAAGATTTAAAGGGAATATCAACAACAGATGTACCAATTTAACAAAAAAACAGAACTCAAATCGGAACGATGGGAGCGCCACACGGTGGTTATTCCGGGAACTTTTTGATCGAGGTAGTACATATAGTTTGACCACTGTCGCGAAACCAATAGTAGCACGCTTGCACTTCTCCTACTCTCCCTAAATTCCTTAGTTTCCCCTCTCCATTGTACACTCCCCTCACCCTCATCCAAGGTCACCTTCCCTGCGTTAACAGCCTTTCCCTTGTGTCATCGACCGGCTACTGAACCTCCCGCTGCAAGGGTACTCGACCCTCACTCAATAACTAATTTGCAATCAGTCTATACTTAGGCACACATCGAACTTACCCATTTACCTGAGCTACATAAACCTCGCAAGCCCATTTTCCACACCACTTGAGTTATAACAGTGTAAAACCTAGGTGTTAAAACCTATATTAACTTTTAAAAAGTAATCAGGAATAGGATATCTACCCAAAGGTCATCCGTCCATGAATCGTAAGAGCGATTGCTCTCAAAGGCCCGCGTCACCAAGCTAGAGAGGATATTGGCAGAGCTCTGCTCCAGGCTGACTGGGTATGCGGCCGCCTCGGGTCCGGGGGCTTGCCCCATTGCCTCCCGGACTGCAAGCAGCACCAGTTTGGTGTCCCGGGTGCAAATGCTAATAAGTTGGTCTTGAAGGCCATGGTGGCCAGCCCTTCTTGACCGGTGGTGACCTCTTCCCCTCGGCCAGAGGAGTCGAAGGTGGCAACCAAGAGGTGCATAGCAGCCACGAGGTGGATTCCGGGAGAGGGGGTGGTGGAGGCCGCCCCATCCCTGTCAGCAACAGCTTCGCAGCCCTGTCCGAGGATGGCATCAAGACACCTGTTTGCGCAGCCAAGAGTGCACCCTAATCCTCGATGTCCTCCATCCCTAGGCGTAGTCCTGCTGGGAGGGGGGGAATCTTATTGCTAGGTAGTTCCAACGTCCGGCGGTTGGTGACCCCATTGTGGGAGAGGTCGGATAGGGACGTGACAAACCAGAGGGTTACCTCCTACTGTATGCCAGGGGGGTTAATTCATAATGCCAGATTTGAAAGTTCTATTTGATCCCCTTTTCTCCGTTTCTGCAGGCGTTTTATTTTGTTCGTATTTATTCGCCGCTCTAATGTAGTCAGGGCATGTCCGGGTATAAGCTTCATGGCCTCCGCCACAGTTGCAGCACGGCACGGGACTCGATCGGGGGCAATTCATGCCCTCGTGATCTCCCGCGCATATATAACACCTAGGGGTGGCCTGACAGTACCTCGAGCCGTGTCCGTAGCGATTGCATTTGGAGCATCTCTGGGGCTTGCTATATTTGAATGCTGATAGAGTTACAGAGTGTGCGTACAAATATTTTATTTCTTCGATTTTTGTAATGTCGAAGTTATTTCCTCTGTTTACAGTCGCTACATACAATGCAGATGTCTGCGCTTCTCTCGCTCATCGGCTTTACGCTCAGGCACGGGATTTTCATTCAACTCCTCTTTTATGTACTCGACATCTATTCCGCGGTCAAGGCCATGTATTGCGTATCTTACTACGCCTTCCCCCTTTGCGGCCCCACTCCTTTTCGCCCCACGACCAGGGTTTTATACCCAATTTAGGAGGCGGGGGAGGAATACTCTTGAAACATTGACTTTGGTCACGTGGGAGATTTGGAGGAGCCAGGGAAGGGATATTCTGTTGCATACTTGCAACATTGTGTCTTTGGTCGCTTTGGGTATTCGGAGGACCCGGGAAAGGAGTACCATGTCGTAAACTTGCGACATTACCCCAGCAGCAAATAAAATCAAGGGTCTAACCATTCGAGGAAAATGACATACACGAATTAAAAATACAAAAATTAATTGAACACTTGGCCATAACCCAAAAATTTTCATCATCAAGAGAAGAAGGAAAAGTTTTTCACAGTCAGTTTTTCCCTTGAAAACAACAATTATTTTCGTCATAATACAAATTTGGGAATAGCGGAGCATTAGACACATTCACTATGTTAACAGTATTATATTTCTGGTATCGGCCGACTATTCCTGGCAGGCATTGGAGCCATCAATAGCTGAACACTGCCCTGCGGGGGTGAGAGATGGCCTTTCCTCCGGGGTTCCTCCTTCTGGGAAAGCCACCAACCTTCCAATGGATCGTCCTGGTCCTCCTCACCAGACTCTCTGGTGTGGCCCTGCAAACGTTCCCCATCATGGGGCTCTGGGGGTCCTTCAATCCCCAATTGACTTCCGCGGCTTACTGTAAGGGCGGTGGTGATAGGCTGGTCTTGATCTCCATGAAGGTTTTGCAGCGTACTCCGGAAAAGGTCTACCAATTGTAATTATAAATAAATAATTATATATCAACATTCCTGCATCATTTGGAAGTTGAAAATTCAGTTTTTTGTAAATTTTTTGCATTGCATTTCTAAATATGTGATGGTTTGAACATTGGTTACTCTATACTCTCAAAAAAAACTAATTTGAATCCGCAAATGCACCTTAGGTGTCATAAAACTGATTGGATTCCTATTCCTATCTATACAAAAAATCTACATGAACTCACTTCATTTGGTATATACTACATACCTGTATTTAAATAGTTGTCTCTCAAAATTCATATCCACCCCCACTTTATTTAATATTACTAGATAATAAAACTGACTTTAAGGAAATATATTAGTCCATTGTTAAATAAAATTTTTAAAGTTGGCATTAGAAATCCACTAAAATACAGCCACTTCACTTCTCAACCTTGCCAAAAAAGAATACCTGTCACCGCTTATTACAATAAATCTTCTCCAGAGCAACTGGATGATATGTCCTCGTCGCTTACATGAACTCAGGCAGAGCAATGATTTCATCAACTTTGATCCTGACCCGATCCGAGGTCCGAACCAGCTCTCAAAGAACTGTGAGACCTGGAAAAGGAGGTGGATGTAATTGTTGGTCAACTTTGATTCCAAAAGTGCGCATTACCTGCATCTTCACAGGGCTTTGCACTGGAGCAAACTTGAGCCTTATGTGATGACTTTCTGGGACAGTCCGCAGTGAGGCAAGAAAGAGTACGCCTCAGGAGAATGGTAAGACCGCGAGGAGAAAACTGATGGAATATGCAGGAGAAAGAGGATAATGATAATTGTAACTCAGTTTAAGGAGATGAGTGGACGAAGGTACAAGTGGAAAATGCTGGAAGGAAACTGGAATCAGATTATAAATTACGGTTTGGCACAGATTTAGGAATTAACTGACATTGTGTCACAGGAGAATATGATGTAAAGTGGAATTGCTATTTGCGCATTTTAAGCACTATGGGAAACAATTGAAAGAGAAAGGGAAGGACTAATAAGAAAATTAAGGGCAGAAGAATGAATTGGGGCGAATGTAATGAGTACCAGGAGGTAGTACGGAAAAATCATAGGAAAAGTGACAGAACGGATAGAGGAGAACAATGATCAGTGTATACAGGGTTCGTCCGGAAAATAAGTGTACTGAGCTCAAGAAAAAAAATTTATTACACTTTTACATATCTTCAGCTAATATTCCTTAAAATAGGACCTTTGTGAGTCGATACACTTGTTCCAGCGGCGTTCCCATTCCTGGAACGCTCCCGCGAAGGCATCATCGGGAACCTCTCGAAGACACGTAGTCACGGCCTCTTTGACGGCGTCCAAAGTCCCGTATCGCTTTCCTTTCCGTCTCGTCACCCGAAACAGCGTTCTCTAAAAAATGTGGATCATTTTTGCAGTGATCCGCAAGTTGTGTCGCGATTTCCAAACGATTGAGTCTTTGATCATTACTGAGCACGTTCGGCACCAACTTTGCACAAATTTTTCGCATCTGTAATTGCTCCCTAATAATCTCGTGCACTATTGTTTTTGGCACATTACACTGCTCTGCTATCATCCGAACACTAAGACGACGATCAGAGTTCAGTACGTCGCGAACTTTTCGCACATTTTCGTCGGTGAGTGTCGTTGATGGGCGTCCAGGCCGTGGTTCGTCGTCGACCTCTTCTCTGCCCTCCACGAACATCTTGTGCCACCGAAAGATCATGTTTCTGGACATGGCTGACTCCCCGTAAGCCTGGATAGTCATACCGACAGTTTCGGTAGACGATTTCCCAAGCTTTACCGCAAATTTGATGGAATAACGCTGCTCCAAAAACTTCGGCATCGCGTTCCGTGACGTGGGTCGAGCGTGGAGGTTCGCGTTAACAGAGCTCCTCACTACACCACAGCTCAGAGCCGACTGCCTTTTTCAGCGTCGCTTGCCAACATACCCCCCTCCAATCGCAGCCCGTCAGAGCGGTGGTGGGCGCGCCTGGAGCGGCGGGAAAAAATCAGTACACTTATTTTCCGGACGAACCCTGCAGCCTGGCTTCAGTAGGGGGGGATGGTAGGGAGAGTGGTGAGGGAGAGGGATGTGTGAAGTATTAAATCTTTACGTGGAAGTGCTAAGTTCCTTTTTCTGCCTTCATCGTATTGTTGTTTGTGGGTAGGTGTTATATGTATAGAAGTGTGGAATGTTTTTTTCCATTAATGATATGGTTACATCTAGGAAGGTAATTTGGGAGGAGGAAAGGGTATAGATAAAAGAAATTGGAAGAAGTATTCAGGACATAAATGACAGTTTTCAGGTATTCAGTACAATATGGCCAGAGAAGGGAAATATCCCATCACGACAAAGCGCCTTTCCGCCTTTGCAGAGGTTCCCTGGTGAAAAAACCGTCCTTTCCTCGTTTTTCTGCGTCTGAGAGACCATTCATGTTAATCAAAGGTAACAGCCTTTGTCGACCATTAATAAACGTGGAATTTGGTCGAATGACTCAGTATTAATACACATCCTTCAACTGGAAAAGCTGTATTATGTAAATTCAGTAGGAATAAAAAAAATAGATTTAAGTCGCGGCAAACGAGATAACGCCGCGACGAAGTTTCGCCTTCGCTTAAACAAATTTCCCGTCGAAATCTATGCAATGCAAAGTAGGGCTAATGGACAGACTTAATATTTATTGAATAGTAAAACTAGTATTTATTCAGCGGTCCCCGCATCAACCTCTACATTGGTCCTTTGTATGGGAATCTCCTGTTGAACCATATTTTTCGAAGGATTCCGCGAAGCTACAGGAATGTCCAAAAGTTAGTCATCCTTCATCCTACTCGCCAAGGTGACATTGTCAAATCATCTGCAATGTCTCTGTAATGTCAATGAAAACCCAAAAATATTGAAATGGCCACTTTTCCTCAAGGGGAAAGGCCTTGTCAATGGATGAGCTCTTATTTCGGAGCGAATTTATGACGGATCGAATCCTTGATGATGAAGGTTGCAAGGAATATCGACATATTTGTAACTTTTTGGGTCAATTTATAAATATTTTCTTTTCAAAAATTGCAAATATTTCTTAACGCTGCTCCCTCTTTCTCTGTGGTATTCCATTTGAGTGTACCTGCATAATATCCACCTCTAGCCTGTGAGACATGGGTTGATCCAACACCAAAGCTATATTTTATTGAGATTGAATTAAATGATAATTACCAAAGGGAAAATTATGAAATTCGAAAGGTGAAAGTAAATTTTAATAAAAAGTTTGTCATTCTACTATGTCCCCGGCATCGGTATAAAATAGCATTCGTTAATATTTAATATATAATTTATAATATCATAATGCCATTATATTTATCAATTAAGTAATAATGTTTCAATTTGTATTTTCTAAAGAATTAATTAATAATAATAGCAATATTTATTAGTGTTGGAAGAAGCAGATTTCTTCATTTAAAATAATATAAACAAGATCACATTAATTAATCTTTAAATAACAAATGTACTTTGGGCATTCTTTTGTAGACATGTACAACCTAATATTCATCCATTCTATAAAAGTTTTCAACCATGGAAAGGAAAATAATTTCAAGACTTATGTTTTTCAATTGCTTTAATGATTTTTTCGACGGGGGTGGCATTTGGCCTGGCATTCGCCCGGGGTGAAGGGAAACCCGTAAAAACCTCCACAGGCCGCCTTACATCATAAACATATAATCATTCAATTTAAGTTCACATACAAAGCATATTTCTACATCATAAACAATATCACATCATAACATAACACATAAAAAATGTACGCAAGTGACATGTTTGTAAATTCGCTTTGTGTTTTATAGTGACTCATACGCAGCAAGCCCCACTCAAACCAAACACATTCACACAGGTTAGTTATTACAGACGAATATACTACTACACCTTGTTAGATCTACCAAAACCCAATAATCTATCCGTTAGTTAGCTACGAATGCATTCATACACACTCCTAAATACTCCAAGCACACAATGTGTATCCTACGAGTGTTTAAAATGAAGTGATGGCGAGTGTCCGAGGGATTGTATGTGTAACAGTGGTCATATTTACATCCATTACCTATATAGAACACTTTACATTTGACAAATGTACAACATTACATTTATAAAATACACAGGTGAGTAAAAAGTCTTCTTAAGCTCCTCTTCGCCCCACCAATGGAAGGCTCCGCCCGAACGGTCCGTGCGTCCGGCCTGAAATGACATCATGCCTACTTTAACTACAGAGTCATACTGCCATGTAATTTCTTAGTGCAGGAGGGAGGACTCGATGAGTTATCACTTGAATCACTGCAAGGCTAAGAGAAATACTCCCCAAATCTATTTCGCAATTTTTAGTATTTCTTAATAAATCAGTAAAAACCTTCGAATCAAAGTAGCGTTGTATTTATTAAAGAAGAAATAAGACTTTAAATTTAGGGAAATGTTAAAATAATGCCGATGGAGAAAAATATGCCATAAAAATTTATTAAAACATGTTACTATGCGTTCGATCTTTAAAAATCAAAACTTACCATGGTAAAATATACATTCAGCTCTTGTTTTTCACACATAGCTTTACGCGTATGAATTCAATGGTAGAAGATGCATTGTAATGTCGTTAAAATATAAAAGATTGGTAAATTGAGCCAGTTATACGCCGTATTTAGGTTTGAAACGGTTATAAGTAATACCAATAGATTGTGAAAATACTCACATTATGTAGCATGATGTAAGTGAGACCCATATTTCTTCTAACTTCATTTCACGTCCTAAGCGTTTAAGATCCTGCTGACTAGCGGGCTTCCACTTTTCAGGATACAAATCTTAACCTTTTCAAGCTGAGCATAGTTCTTTTTTCAATTGGCCATAAGTGTTTCCTCGGTTTCTTCTATCTCAAGTTGACTTCTTGGTCGATCCACGTCTCGCTGGCAGCTATAGAGCGGAACATTACATACCCATTAATCCACTGGATGAGATTGGTTCCAACAAATAAACACCCTCGACATTAACATGACCAGAGAAAAAACAGAATGCCAATACCCAACCAAAGGCGACAAAAGATCAAAACATTCAATGCCAAACACGGCAAAAATCACATCGCCCCATGGATATACGCATTACCTTAATCTATATACATTATAACCTATTACCATCCATTGCTGATATCTTGACTAACGGAATTTAAATTATGGCGTTTTTGAAAAATTAAAACGTTCTTAACAAGCCTTCAAAATTTAACAAAAATTTCATAATTTAAAGATAAGGAAAAAAATCATAAATTCTTGCAAAAAAATAATACGCATTCAATCCATAAAAATTAAACTACACATAATAATAAAGAAATAAAAAGGTTTTTTGTAAAAAAAAGGTCTTTAAAGAAAGAAATTAAAGAAAGTAAAAAAAATTGAAAACAATGGTGGAAAAAAAATGAAACCTGAACTAAGATATTACCGATAAAAAAAAATAAAGAAACATTATAAAAAATACCCTCACGTTTAAGCGTGAAGAATTCTTATCCTTTCGTTTCATTTTGCTTCATTCGGAGACGCAGTTTATCCATGTGTAAGTGGATGTAGAATAGCAAATATCATATCCTATCACTTCCCTTCCTCTTCACGTAGGTCCTCGCTTCATGGTAATGTGTCCATTATCAATAAAGTGGTGTTCTTACGTCTCTTCTTTCATCAATCGAGGCCTTGATTGGTCAACGTCATTTTTCCTAAAAAAGAGCGGATTAGTAAACAAAACAATTACACTATATGTGATTGGCTCCAACGATTGAAACTCTCTCAACAATCATGGAATTGGAAGAACGACAGGATGCCGACAACCAATCCACATGATAGAAGAGTGTGAGTCAATCATTCCGAACCGCACACACGACAAAAAATTAAAATTAAACGCGGGAATACGCCTAGCCTTAATTGCAATGTATTCCGACCCTAGGGGTCCAAATCTAACCCTATGGCATCGCATCTTCTTGGCGTAGGTCTATTCTTCAATGTAATGTGTCCATTCTCCATAAGTTGATGTTCTTACGTTTCTTCTTTCTTCAAACGAAGTCTTGATCGGTCCACGTAAATTTTCCTGAAAGAGAGCGGATTAGTGCATACAACAATACACTATATGTGATTGGTTCCAACGATTGAAACTCTCTCAACAATCATAGAATTGGAAGAACGACAGGACGCCGAAAACCAATCCAATGATAGAAGAGTGGGAGTCAATCATTCAGAGCCGCACACAAAACAAAAAATTAAAATTAAACGCGGGAATACGCCTAGCCTTAGTTGCAATGTATTCCGACCCTAGGGGTCCAAATCTAACCCTATGGCATCGCATCTTCTTGGCGTAGGCCTATTCTTCAATGTAATGTGTCCATTCTCCATAAGTTGATGTTCTTACGTTTCTTCTTTCTTCATACGAAGTCTTGATTGGTCCACGTAATTTTTCCTGAAAGAGAGCGGATTAGTGCATACAACAATACACTATTTGTGATTGGTTCCAACGATTGAAACTCTCTCAACAATCATAGAATTGGAAGAACGACAGGATGCCGACAACCAATCCACATGATAGAAGAGTGTGAGTCAATCATTCCGAACCGCACACACGACAAAAAATTAAAATTAAACGCGGGAATACGCCTAGCCTTAGTTGCAATGTATTCCGACCCTAGGGGTCCAAATCTAACCCTATGGCATCGCATCTTCTTGGCGTAGGTCTATTCTTCAATGTAATGTGTCCATTCTACATAAGTTGATGTTCTTACGTTTCTTCTTTCTTCATACGAAGTCTTGATTGGTCCACGTAATTTTTCCTGAAAGAGAGCGGATTAGTGCATACAACAATACACTATTTGTGATTCGTACCAACGATTGAAACTCTCTCAAAAATCATAGAATTGGAAGAACGACAGGATGCCGACAACCAATCCACATGATAGAAGAGTGTGAGTCAATCATTCCGAACCGCACACACGAAAAAAAATTAAAATTAAACGCGGGAATACGCCTAGCCTTAATTGCAATGTATTCCGACCCTAGGGGTCCAAATCTAACCCAATGGCATCGCATCTTCTTGGCGTAGGTCTATTCTTCAATGTAATGTGTCCATTCTCCATAAGTTGATGTTCTTACGTTTCTTCTTTCTTCATACGAAGTCTTGATTGGTCCACGTAATTTTTCCTGAAAGAGAGCGGATTAGTGCATACAACAATACACTATTTGTGATTGGTTCCATCGATTGAAACTCTCTCAACAATCATGGAATTGGAAGAACGAAAGGACGCCGAAAACCAATCCACATGATAGAAGATTGGGAGTCAATCATTCAGAGCCGCACACACGACAAAAAATTAAAATTAAACGCGGGAATACGCCTAGCCTTAGTTACAATGTATTCCGACCCTAGGGGTCCAAATCTAACCCCATGGCATCGCATCTTCTTCTTGGCGTATGTCTATTCTTCAATGTAATGTGTCCATTCTCCATAAGTTGATGTTCTTACGTTTCTTCTTTCTTCAAACGAAGTCTTGATCGGTCCACGTAAATTTTCCTGAAAGAGAGCGGATTAGTGCATACAACAATACACTATATGTGATTGGTTCCAACGATTGAAACTCTCTCAAATATCATAGAATTGGAAGAACGACAGGACGCCGAAAACCAATCCAATGATAGAAGAGTGGGAGTCAATCATTCAGAGCCGCACACACGACAAAAAATTAAAATTAAACGCGGGAATACGCCTAGCCTTAGTTGCAATGTATTCCGACCCTAGGGGTCCAAATCTAACCCTATGGCATCGCATCTCCTTGGCGTAGGTCTATTCTTCAATGTAATGTGTCCATTCTCCATAAGTTGATGTTCTTACGTTTCTTCTTTCTTCATACGAAGTCTTGATCGGTCCACGTAAATTTTCCTGAAAGAGAGCGGATTAGTGCATACAACAATACACTATATGTGATTGGTTCCAACGATTGAAACTCTCTCAACAATCATAGAATTGGAAGAACGACAGGACGCCGAAAACCAATCCAATGATAGAAGAGTGGGAGTCAATCATTCAGAGCCGCACACACGACAAAAAATTAAAATTAAACGCGGGAATACGCCTAGCCTTAGTTGCAATGTATTCCGACCCTAGGGGTCCAAATCTAACCCTATGGCATCGCATCTTCTTGGCGTAGGTCTATTCTTCAATGTAATGTGTCCATTCTCCATTAGTTGATGTTCTTACGTTTCTTCTTTCTTCATACGAAGTCTTGATTGGTCCACGTAATTTTTCCTGAAAGAGAGCGGATTAGTGCATACAACAATACACTATTTGTGATGCGTTCCAACGAATGAAACTCTCTCAACAATCATAGAATTGGAAGAACGACAGGATGCCGACAACCAATCCACATGATAGAAGAGTGTGAGTCAATCATTCCGAACCGCACACACGACAAAAAATTAAAATTAAACGCGGGAATACGCCTAGCCTTAGTTGCAATGTATTCCGATCCTAGGGGTCCAAATCTAACCCTATGGCATCGCATCTTCTTGGCGTAGGTCTATTCTTCAATGTAATGTGTCCATTCTCCATAAGTTGATGTTCTTACGTTTCCTCTTTCTTCATACGAAGTCTTGATTGGTCCACGTAATTTTTCCTGAAAGAGAGCGGATTAGTGCATACAACAATACACTATTTGTGATGCGTTCCAACGATTGAAACTCTCTCAACAATCATAGAATTGGAAGAACGACAGGACGCCGAAACCCAATCCAATGATAGAAGAGTGGGAGTCAATCATTCAGAGCCGCACACACGACAAAAAATTAAAATTAAACGCGGGAATACGCCTAGCCTTAGTTACAATGTATTCCGACCCTAGGGGTCTAAATCTAAACCTATGGCATCGCATCTCCTTGGCGTAGGTCTATTCTTCAATGTAATGTGTCCATTCTCCATAAGTTGATATTCTTACGTTTCTTCTTTCTTCATACGAAGTCTTGATCGGTCCACGTAAATTTTCCTGAAAGAGAGCGGATTAGTGCATACAACAATACACTATATGTGATTGGTTTCAACGATTGAAACTCTCTCAACAATCATAGAATTGGAAGAACGACAGGACGCCGAAAACCAATCCAATGATAGAAGAGTGGGAGTCAATCATTCAGAGCCGCACACACGACAAAAAATTAAAATTAAACGCGGGAATACGCCTAGCCTTAGTTGCAATGTATTCCGACCCTAGGGGTCCAAATCTAACCCTATGGCATCGCATCTCCTTGGCGTAGGTCTATTCTTGAATGTAATGTGTCCATTCTCCATAAGTTGATGTTCTTACGTTTCTTCTTTCTTCATACGAAGTCTTGATCGGTCCACGTAAATTTTCCTGAAAGAGAGCGGATTAGTGCATACAACAATACACTATATGTGATTGGTTCCAACGATTGAAACTCTCTCAACAATCATAGAATTGGAAGAACGACAGGACGCCGAAAACCAATCCAATGATAGAAGAGTGGGAGTCAATCATTCAGAGCCGCACACACGACAAAAAAATAAAATTAAACGCGGGAATACGCCTAGCCTTAGTTGCAATGTATTCCGACCCTAGGGGTCCAAATCTAACCCTATGGCATCGCATCTTCTTGGCGTAGGTTTATTCTTCAATGTAATGTGTCCATTCTCCATAAGTTGATGTTCTTACGTTTCCTCTTTCTTCATACGAAGTCTTGATTGGTCCACGTAATTTTTCCTGAAAGAGAGCGGATTAGTGCATACAACAATACACTATTTGTGATGCGTTCCAACGATTGAAACTCTCTCAACAATCATAGAATTGGAAGAACGACAGGACGCCGAAAACCAATCCAATGATAGAAGAGTGGGAGTCAATCATTCAGAGCCGCACACACGACAAAAAATTAAAATTAAACGCGGGAATACGCCTAGCCTTAGTTACAATGTATTCCGACCCTAGGGGTCTAAATCTAACCCTATGGCATCGCATCTCCTTGGCATAGGTCTATTCTTCAATGTAATGTGTCCATTCTCCATAAGTTGATATTCTTACGTTTCTTCTTTCTTCATACGAAGTCTTGATCGGTCCACGTAAATTTTCCTGAAAGAGAGCGGATTAGTGCATACAACAATACACTATATGTGATTGGTTCCAACGATTGAAACTCTCTCAACAATCATAGAATTGGAAGAACGACAGGACGCCGAAAACCAATCCAATGATAGAAGAGTGGGAGTCAATCATTCAGAGCCGCACACACGACAAAAAATTAAAATTAAACGCGGGAATACGCCTAGCCTTAGTTGCAATGTATTCCGACCCTAGGGGTCCAAATCTAACCCTATGGCATCGCATCTCCTTGGCGTAGGTCTATTCTTCAATGTAATGTGTCCATTCTCCATAAGTTGATGTTCTTACGTTTCTTCTTTCTTCATACGAAGTCTTGATCGGTCCACGCAAATTTTCCTGAAAGAGAGCGGATTAGTGCATACAACAATACACTATATGTGATTGGTTCCAACGATTGAAACTCTCTCAACAATCATAGAATTGGAAGAACGACAGGACGCCGAAAACCAATCCAATGATAGAAGAGTGGGAGTCAATCATTCAGAGCCGCACACACGACAAAAAATTAAAATTAAACGCGGGAATACGCCTAGCCTTAGTTGCAATGTATTCCGACCCTAGGGGTCCAAATCTAACCCTATGGCATCGCATCTTCTTGGCGTAGGTCTATTCTTCAATGTAATGTGTCCATTCTCCATAAGTTGATGTTCTTACGTTTCCTCTTTCTTCATACGAAGTCTTGATTGGTCCACGTAATTTTTCCTGAAAGAGAGCGGATTAGTGCATACAACAATACACTATTTGTGATGCGTTCCAACGATTGAAACTCTCTCAACAATCATAGAATTGGAAGAACGACAGGATGCCGACAACCAATCCACATGATAGAAGAGTGTGAGTCAATCATTCCGAACCGCACACACGACAAAAAATTAAAATTAAACGCGGGAATACGCCTAGCCTTAGTTGCAATGTATTCCGATCCTAGGGGTCCAAATCTAACCCTATGGCATCGCATCTTCTTGGCGTAGGTCTATTCTTTAATGTAATGTGTCCATTCTCCATAAGTTGATGTTCTTACGTTTCTTCTTTCTTCATACGAAGTCTTGATTGGTCCACGTAATTTTTCCTGAAAGAGAGCGGATTAGTGCATACAACAATACACTATATGTGATTGGTTCCAACGATTGAAACTCTCTCAACAATCATAGAATTGGAAGAACGACAGGACGCCGAAAACCAATCCAATGATAGAAGAGTGGGAGTCAATCATTCAGAGCCGCACACACGACAAAAAATTAAAATTAAACGCGGGAATACGCCTAGCCTTAGTTGCAATGTATTCCGACCCTAGGGGTCCAAATCTAACCCTATGGCATCGCATCTTCTTGGCGTAGGTCTATTCTTCAATGTAATGTGTCCATTCTCCATAAGTTGATGTTCTTACGTTTCCTCTTTCTTCATACGAAGTCTTGATTGGTCCACGTAATTTTTCCTGAAAGAGAGCGGATTAGTGCATACAACAAGACACTATTTGTGATGCGTTCCAACGATTGAAACTCTCTCAACAATCATAGAATTGGAAGAACGACAGGACCTCGAAAACCAATCCAATGATAGAAGAGTGGGAGTCAATCATTCAGAGCCGCACACACGACAAAAAATTAAAATTAAACGCGGGAATACGCCTAGCCTTAGTTACAATGTATTCCGACCCTAGGGGTCTAAATCTAACCCTATGGCATCGCATCTCCTTTGCGTAGGTCTATTCTTCAATGTAATGTGTCCATTCTCCATAAGTTGATATTCTTACGTTTCTTCTTTCTTCATACGAAGTCTTGATCGGTCCACGTAAATTTTCCTGAAAGAGAGCGGATTAGTGCATACAACAATACACTATATGTGATTGGTTCCAACGATTGAAACTCTCTCAACAATCATAGAATTGGAAGAACGACAGGACGCCGAAAACCAAACCAATGATAGAAGAGTGGGAGTCAATCATTCAGAGCCGCACACACGACAAAAAATTAAAATTAAACGCGGGAATACGCCTAGCCTTAGTTGCAATGTATTCCGACCCTAGGGGTCCAAATCTAACCCTATGGCATCGCATCTCCTTTGCGTAGGTCTATTCTTCAATGTAATGTGTCCATTCTCCATAAGTTGATGTTCTTACGTTTCTTCTTTCTTCATACGAAGTCTTGATCGGTCCACGTAAATTTTCCTGAAAGAGAGCGGATTAGTGCATACAACAATACACTATATGTGATTGGTTCCAACGATTGAAACTCTCTCAACAATCATAGAATTGGAAGAACGACAGGACGCCGAAAACCAATCCAATGATAGAAGAGTGGGAGTCAATCATTCAGAGCCGCACACACGACAAAAAAATAAAATTAAACGCGGGAATACGCCTAGCCTTAGTTGCAATGTATTCCGACCCTAGGGGTCCAAATCTAACCCTATGGCATCGCATCTTCTTGGCGTAGGTCTATTCTTCAATGTAATGTGTCCATTCTCCATAAGTTGATGTTCTTACGTTTCCTCTTTCTTCATACGAAGTCTTGATTGGTCCACGTAATTTTTCCTGAAAGAGAGCGGATTAGTGCATACAACAATACACTATTTGTGATGCGTTCCAACGATTGAAACTCTCTCAACAATCATAGAATTGGAAGAACGACAGGATGCCGACAACCAATCCACATGATAGAAGAGTGTGAGTCAATCATTCCGAACCGCACACACGACAAAAAATTAAAATTAAACGCGGGAATACGCCTAGCCTTAATTAGTTCAATTTAAGTAAACATATAGAGGATATTTCTTCATCATGAATAATATCAGATCATTACATAACACGTGTAAAATGTACGTTAGTGACTTGTTCGTAAATTCGCTGTGTGTTTAATAGTGACTCATACACAGGAAGCACCAATCAAACCATACTCATTCACACAGGTTAGTTATTACATACGAGTATACTAGTGCAATAGGCTACACCTTCTTAGATCTACCAAAACCCAATAATCTATCTGTTAGTTAGCTACCAATGCATTCATACACACTCCTAAATACTCCAAGCATCCAAGCACACAATGTGTATCCTACGAGTGTTTAAAATGAAGTGATGGCGAGTGTCCGAGGGATTGTAAGTGTAACAGTGTGCCTATTTACATCCATTACATATATAGAAGACTTGAAATTTGACAAATTTACAACATTACATTTATAAAATACACAATTGAGTAAAAAGTCTTCTTAAGCTCCTCTTCGCCCCACCAATGGAAGGCTCCGCCCGAACGGTCTGTGCGCCGGTCCTGAAATGACATCATACCTACTTTAACTACAGAGTCATACTGCCGCGTAATTTCTTTTTGCATTCTATATATATCCAAGATGTTTGTGGCTCCAACGATTGAAACTCTCTTCTCTATCATAGAAGAGGAATTTCGAGAGGATGCCGAACACCAATCCACGAGATAGAAGAGTGGGAGTTAATTACTCAGGCCGCACACACAACAAAAATTAAAATTATTCGCGGAAATACGTCTGGCCTTAAATGCACAGTTTTCCAACCCTAAAGGTCTAAATCTAATCTTAAAACTCCTCTATTCTTGACCTACGTTCACTCCTCATTACATTGTGTTCATTTTCATATTTGAATACCGTACTACCATGAAGAATTTATTTTGCAGTGCGCTGGCTTTATTTTAGGGCCTCATTTTTATATGCCTTTTTTTGTACACCGTTTCATCCCGATATATATTCAACGGATCCGTTGATTCGCATTATAGCAGCACCTCGCTTTTTTTACCAGAATTTACCAACCCTAAAGGTCCACTTCTTATCCCTACCAGAATTAACCCATACCAGAATTTAACTGCTTTTTCTACAGTTCACCTTATTACAACCATTAGTCTAACATAGGGTATTACACCTGTATACTACATTTCCTCTTCTTCTCAGCATTTTCACACAATTTATTGCAATAGAATTATTCTTTTACTATTCTCATAAAATAGAATGTTTTTTTGCATCTATACCGTCTGATACAGAATCCGTCGTGTTGGGATATCCTATCACTCCGTTTCTTCATTTCAAAAAGGATTTTTGTGCCCTATTTCTCCCCTCGGAATGAATTTTTTGCTTGTCGTAAGATGTAAGAAAAAATTCAGAGATGAAGAGGGACCTGATGTAGAGTAGGTTGCCGGATTTTTAGTTTTTTTAGCGGTCATCAAGTATATATGTCGCAATTGTATCCTTCCGAAAACCTACCTTAACCGGTAGATTACTCAATAATAATAATATAAGTATACTCCAAAAAAATGCCCAATCGCTCATTATAACGACGTTGAACGTTAAACCCCGTTCGTTTTTTAGAATAAGAAACTTCATTCGCCCAATAATGTCAATTAAAATACTTGCAAGTCATTTTGTATCGGAGTGTGAAAATATGTATTGCACCTTTTCACCCAACAGTAGTCGCATGAAATGTAGCTTTGAGTGTTAGAAACACGGAATTCATCGTCACCATAAGATAAGTTTTCTCCGAAAACAAATTAATCCTACTCCAACCTTAGTCAGAGAAAGAATCTCTGAGTAAAATGGGGCATTTGACCTGGAGGAGTCTTGGCTCCTAGTGACCTCGACTGTTAACTTGGAATGCGTTCGCTCAAACAATTCCAATGGCCACCGCATTTTTTCGACATACGTTCGCGGTGGTCATAGATTTTCCAACCGTGAAGATGTAATGTCGGCAGGTAATGGATAATTAGAGGAGGAAAGCAGTTCTTGTTATAAAAACATTACCGAGCTTATTGGACGGCACTGTGAAAAGTGTTTAAAGTTGAAACGAGATTATGTTGAAATATAAATAAATTTATTTCCACAATTTTTGAGTTTTCCTTATTGGGTCGGATTCTTCTGGGACCCCCTATAAGGTTAATCCAAATTATAATAATCAAGCATAAGTTAAAGCGGTGGGTAATCCCTAATTCCTCAATTTTTATTCTCCAGGTTTGTATAAACGAATGCAGGACCTAATTCAAGTATTTCTACAAAACGTAGTCAGCAATGTGGATGGCATTTTCTGATTACGGTTTCCATAAAGGTAGTATCCACAAAGTTATCGATAAACTAAATAGCTAACGCAATGCAATTAAATTCACTTACAAAGTTGAACATGGCCATGCACTTCCATCTCCACTCTTACTTTTCATTTAAAATGGCGAGAAAGGCTCATTTGGCATTTTAGGAAAAAAACACTCAATGAAAACTAAATATAGCCTGGTTTACCCTTCCCCCTTATCAACAACCCAAGGCAGCTTTCAATTGTTTAATGAATCTCGTGCAAACACTCCGCCCACACAACCACCTCACGGCATGGAATTAAAAAAACGTAAAACGCACAGTAAATGGATAAAAACCTAACATGATAAACATATTGTTCGCCAACAGTAGGAAAAAAACTTGAAAATCCCCTCGACGAAAACTTATAATGAAAGTGGAACAAGTATGTATATTTCGAGGAATAGCAAATTTTACACCTGCTTAGGTATATTTAAAAAGGCACAGGCCTGTAGTTAGCTTAATAACTAGACAAATAAAGCACGTTAAAAGAATTACATTTGCCTCGCGCGCGTTATCGCACGTAACTACAGCACTGTTTACATTTTCAGCAACAATGATTCACCCGCGTGAAACAAATTGGAATATGATCATTGCACTGCTTCCTTATAAGGAAGTAGAATATTTGTGAGAAATATGAAAGAGGGAGAGAGTGAAAAAGAGACAAGGAAGAGAGGGAAATTAAAATCTGACCTCCCATGTCAGAGGTCAACTCGACGCTGACATATTAAGCATTGATAAATGTATAAATAAATCAATGTGTCAACTTACAAGTATTCCTATTCGCTGCATTCTTCGAAGCTCCATTCCCTAGGAATCCATATTTCATTCCTGCACTTCGAGGCGTATCCGTCCATCTCACTCTCTCGCAACACTCGGGCATTCTTCCCTTTCCAAGGGGAGAATCCTTTCCAAACAAACACACGCAAACCGATCACATCACTGAAATCAGATTCAAAAACAACTTAGCCAAGAGTCTAAACACTAAAGAATGTGCATGAAAAAACTTTCCATTTTCAGTATGTATATATTTCGCATCCAAAAAAATGCCATATTGCTCATTATAACGACGTTGAACGTTAAACCCCGTTCGTTTTTTATAATAAGAAACTTCATTCGCCCAATTATATCAAATGAAATACTTGCAAGTCATTTTGTATCGGAGTGTGAAAATATGTATTGCACCTTTTCACCCAACAGTAGTCGCATGAAATGAAGCTTTGAGTGTTAGAAACACTTAATTCATCGTCACTTAAAGATCAATTTTCTCCGAAAAAAAATTATCCAACTCCAGCCTTGGTCAGAGAGAGAGAGAGAGTCTCTGAGTAAAATGGGGCATTTGAACAGGAGGACTCTTGGCTCCTAGTGACCTCGACTGTTAACTTGGAATGTGTTCGCTGAAACAATACCAATGGCCACCGCTTTGTTGCGACAAACGTTCGCACGCGTTGGACTCCGGTTCGTAAAAGTTTAATGAGTACTTGAGTTTACCCTTTTAATGAGTATGGAAGCAGGATGCAATGAGATGGGGCCTAGAAATAAGTACCTACATTAAAAAAACTAGGGTTGACGAATCGGAAAGGCAGTGAACCACCTGTGGATGACGTGACGTCTTAAATTACAGGGTGTGGCTTTATAAATTTCTTTTTAATTAAGGAAGTTATATACCGCACCCTGCATTTAGTTTAGCTACGTTTGGAGCAGAAAATTGGTTGAGACATTGGTTCTCTGGAATAGAAGAAGAACGGAAATCTTAGTGAAGAAGAGCAGTGACTTATATCGTCGCGTACCAAAATCTCTCCGTCTTTTCGGCATTAATTTTATTTTGAAAATAATCGAAATGGCACAACTTCCCGTTTCATTGTTAATTTTGGTGTAATTTAACTTTTCCCGTGGCAAGCTTTAAACGGATTAGTTACTACCAATCGCACAAGAAATCAGTCGACACTTGGGTCCCATAATTACTAGGAATCGAAATATCCTTCCCTATTCGCAATAATAAGTATAAAATTACCTCGAAATAAAAGAATTACACCCTTTTCAACAAGTGCAGCCCAGAATATAAGGCATCAAAAAATAATCTAAAAAGGCGGGAACATTAGACAAGTATCCACTCACCTCCTTCCGACGCGACGACACATGACCAACTGAACGGGTAGCTCATCGAATGAAGAGCAGGTGGTCGAAACCGTTGGATGACGTCATTTTTTAAATTTGAAAATATGCCATGAAGTTAAATTCTTAAGAGTAAATTAAATCTAAAGAAAAATTTCATCGAGATTTAAGTAGTGTAATTTTAAATATATTTCTCTTTACTAAATAATATATTTTTAATTGAATATTAATTTTGTTATATTATTCAACTAACTGCCGTAGTCTGTTCTTCAAACACAAGATGTCGCCAGTGGAAATAGTTCGCCTTTGCCACAAGAAACGACTACGCAAAGGCGCGAAATGGCGCAAAGACACATACCTAAGAAATATCGAATCGGATTTTGGTATCGTGGTCCATCCCTATCACCTACCAACGAGAAGTCTAACTCTCCTCTCTCCTAGAGAGACGGATTATTTTTTTCTCTCGAATATATCACGGTAACTTAATATTTGCCAGAGTACATACGTGCCCACTGAGATGATCCACTTCGGTTAACAGCAAAATCAATCATCGTGCGAAATTCGGAATCAACTCTTGACAGCACGAGTCGCCATCCTGTGGATACTATGAAACATTTTGATTGAACATAGCATGATAAATTTGAGGGGACTTTATAAACGTTCCCAGGGGAAATTGGAAACGTACTCTGGGCACAGGGGTTGAGTGCGGTCGGGGTAGAGGTCACTATTGCGATCCCTGGGACACCAGGAATACCCGGAATGAAATCGAAAACATCACTCTTTCCCGGGATTGCGCCAATCGTCACCAAGTAATAATAAGACTGAATCCAATGTCAGATCTATCCACGATTCGCAGCCGCGCGGATCACCGTCGTTATTTTTAACAATTACTAGAAAACAAAGGTTCGATTAATCCGTGGTCAAGGCGCACTTATTACCAAAGCACTGCTTGACAGGCGTTCCTTCTAAGAACAGTGGCAAGCCCTTCGAGACTATTCCAGCTTCTATTCGTGGAAGTGACTATACGGACACGATAATCTTTTCTCCTCTGTACGTAGCTTGAGAATTTAACGGCCTAGTGTCGGCATTTTACTGACGTGATCTGAAGGGAAACTGGGGCGCAGGAGAATTTACTTGAGGTTGTAATTTTCCTTAGCCTTGTGTTCCACTGGAGGTGCAATGCCACCTTTGTAGTGACTGCGAAAGCACCAATTCTCATTTCTACGAGTTGAGTGCTCAACGGAAAATGTGAACTCAAGTTAACTCAATGCACTCGTATTCTTTTCGAAAGAATGACTACTTTAAAATACCTATCATTTTTTGTTTGGGTGTTCTTCGCACTTGTATTTCTAACTATTTCAGTTTCCATGAATGAGGCGAGTGGAATTATAGTATTTAAGAAGCGTCTACCTAAGAAACATCCTTTGACTAAGAAGAAGGAAGGAACATCACCAAAAGTAGGAAAGAAAAAAAGGAATGGAATTGGCTGGATTGAATTCCGAGGATACAAGGACGCGTGATACTGTAAGTAGCATACTATACATTCACCGTGTTACACTTTTTTGTGTGAAGTGAAATTGTGTTCCACACACAAACACACTTCGAAATGTTCCTTTACGAGGGTAAGCACTGTCGGCAACAACCTCGCGTTATTTTGGAAAAAGGAAACCTACTCTCGCCCCTCAACCAATTCAATACAGCATTGACCCTGCATATTGATTGGACTCCGTTCGGTGTTTTCCGGCAATGGAAGGAGGCCAACACTTTCCATGTCGTATTTATGCATCGAGCACATCTGTATTATTTTTTGAGAGTACACCCACGTACTGGTACCCTAGCGTCTTTCGCTATTGGAGTAATGTTGTTGTGGTACCGGTTTTTATTTCCGCCCATAATACCCACTGCCCGGAAAATCCTGCCTCTCCCAAATCACCCACCTATCCCCAACGACGCGAATTACCTCAACTGTCGCTCACCCCCATTTATAATAACCACTCCAATTAGAACCCATAAATGCAACACAGCAATTCATTTTTGACCGATCCAACGAGAATATATTTGTGAGCAATTCCCCCCTTTTGGATATTTCTCTGACCACAATACATGACGCCCCAACCCCCGCTGTGAAAGGCATACCTAACCAAGCTTCCACTTAGCCTACATCCACCCCACCCCTCCCTTTGAGTCACCCACGCCCAGTACCACGCTCCCTCTCACACCGCCCCCCCCTTTTACCACCCCTCCCCCCTCACCCTCCTCTCCCCCCCCTCAAATAACTATATATTCTGGAACTCACTGATTCTATGTACCTGATGATGTCGCCTATGCGACGAAACCGGTCGACTTGTAAAATAAAGTGTGGAAAAAAGTACCATCTCTCTTTTGATTTATTAATTCATTTTTCACTATCTCGTCAATCGATCTTTCATTAATTATTTATAAAAATACATCCGAATTTGGACACTGATAACTTACAGTTGGTTGTTGTTTTATTTGTGGAACCTACGTATAATTCTTATTACGACGTTCATTATTAATAATCGACACTGCATGGCGTGTTTGTATGCCTGCATCATTATGTACGGACATAAACAATACGCGTATTAATCCACCTGCTCGTCTGTTACACCATGTGATCTTAGTAAGGCTTTCGGCTGTGTTAAACATTCAATAATACTATCAAGTCTAGAATGTTATGGTACAAAGGGTTTTGCAGGTAAACTACTGAAGCCATCCATATTTGGATAATCGCGACCAAGTGGTTGGCTTTTGATCTGCAGCTCTTAAAGTGAAATATGGTGTCTAATTTTCCTCTATGCATGGCCCAGTCGTTTAACCATCATCATTAATGATTTGCCATGTAATATGAAATCTACATCTGATTCATATGCCGATGACCCCACGTTTGTGCAAAAATCTCAACATCTAGAAGATGAAAATATATGATCAAATTCTACTCAATGAAAGACTAAGGTATGGTTTAATATTATCACAATTATCATACACTTTGCATTCATATTGATGATGTTTTTTGGAATTTAAGTCTTTAATTCAAAATAACTGACATTGTAACTGCTAAGATCCTAGGAATTTATATTGATACTAAACTTAAATGGGAGATCCACATCAGTCAGATCTGTGATGATTCTCATTTCAAATAAGTATCGTTTAACATGCCACCATGCCTTTTTCCAATGTCATTTGAAGTATTGTGTTGAGTTATTGGGTAATTCCTCACATGTTAAACAAATTTTGCTATCGCAATGGAGAGCTATTTGCTCTCTTGCTAATATACCACCACGTGATTCCTGCAAACCTTTTTTTCTTAGGTATGGGACCATGAAAGTAGTTAGTTTATATATCTTTAAGGCTCTGATTAATGCAAAAGTTAATCTAGAAACTTACCAATGAAGATCTCACATCCGTCACTACAGGGCAAGAGGGACTACTTATTGTAGTTGGTGATCAATTTACAACACATTTCATGATGTGATCATTCGTCTGTATGATTGTCTGCCTAGTCAGTTGCAATTGAACTGCATCCAGTGCTTCAAGAATAGGGTATATACCTGGATACTTGCTCGCCTGTTTCATTGTAGGATGAATTCTTTTGTGACAATCTTCAAAACATTCAAGTCTCATGTTTATACATAGAGATATATTTATATTGATGACACCTAATATGGTTGTACCATTTTTCAAAATGAATAAATTATTATTATAAGATATTATGACTAGGTATTATTGGGCAAAACCTCAAAGAGTTACATGCCCTCAAAACATTGAGAAAGTATTTCAACTTGGAGATGCAGTCACACTGTTGAAGTAGGGGATCGCTTCCGGTGAGGGAAATAATTTTGTTTCAAATTCAAAATACTTTGCCATTAAAAAATGTATCATTGTGTAATTCATTTTATCTTGCTATTATTGACTGAAAGAGTTCGATAAAATTCCTTGGAATGCTTGTGTTCCGTCCTCTCACATTTCCATCAGACAACCCCGTATAAGTTTGTATTTGAAAAAAAACACTGTAAAATATAACTATAAGTTTAGCATGGAAAAAGAATGTTTTTGGGAGAAAATGTGTAAAATTTTTCCTGACCTTCCAAACGTCTGCCTCCGCAGAAAGATGTTTCTGTAGTTCCATTCACTGTTCTCCTATTCTGTCCCTCTCTTCATGGATGTGCATTTCAAATTATCTATAAACCTCAAACTTATAACATTGTATAATATACAATAATATGTATACAATAGTTTACAATAATATTTAAAATAATAGTATACAATAATTTATACAGTTTTTTTCCCTGCAAAAAATCTCCCCAATCTCAAAACATATCATCTTCCTAATCATGGCAAGACTTTACAGAGATAAAAAATTAATGTTTGATTCATATCCTAATTTCAGCGTAACTGATGAGACCTGGTGAGACCTTGGTGAATATTGAGAAATACCAAGTCAATTCATTTAAATGAAGGCTTTTTTAATATCATTTGGGTGAATATTTTTGTAGAATAAAAAATAAAGGGAATGACTTTTCAAACAATTATTATATTCAATATCAAATTGTCATTATGATAAAATAATAATTATTACAGAAGAAGCCACCAGAGCCATAGTCTATAATTTTCATGCTCTTTTGCTTGCAGAATTAGGCTTTAGCCAGAGATTTTCTTGGCTATATATCTTTCATCATTTTGCTTCACAGGTTTTAGAGCCAATTCACAGGTCTCCATGGTCATGTAGGAATTATAGAATTTTCAGGTATTATTACGTATTCTGTTGAATTAGTTTACTGAACAATCAAGTAATTTTTACTCGACTCTTCCATTCAGTGTTTGACGATTCTGCCAGACTCCTGAGTTGGAGAGTACTGCAGTGCAGATCTCACACCACAGCCTTCTAATTTGCTGAAAGCATTTTGACAATACTTGACTTATTCCTTCCTTTCTATTGACCTTGACCTATTCCTTCATTTGACGATCTGGGCCCCCATACATCATTCTACCATACCTACCTCTCCTTTTCTACCCAAAAAACTTATGCCAATCACTCCAAATGGAGCCAGGGCCTTCAGTACTCAAAATATCACCATCTACCCCTGATCATCTTCCTTCTCCGTCACATTTGGACCTAGTCCATCAACCGCATTTAACGATAGACCAACAGCCTCCTTCACACCATCCCTCCTAACAACAGAGACACCCTAGCCTGGTGCGCGAGTCCCACATCCTATTGGGCTCAGTATTACTCTACTCTTGCCTATCAAAGTATTCAGGGCGTGATATAATTTCCCTTTTTAAACATTCATTTATTAAGGCACTGTAAGGTACTGTACAATTCCTAATGGACATAGGTTCAAATTTTCTTGGCATCAAATGGGCCAACATAAGAAGAAATTCAATTTGGCAGTCAGAAATCTGAATCCTTTTGTGATTTAATGGAAAACAGCCCTTGCCATAACACAGTAATGGGAGTGGATGGGAGAAAGAGAAGCTCAGCCGGTCATATTTGCCGAATGAGTGGTAAACATGCTTGATAGCAGCAAGGTTTTTAGTGGCTGCCCGGAATTTTAAACATTTCAACTCATAAAAACCTTAAAAAAGACCCTTTGATAATAATGTCCAATTATATTAGACATAACTGAGCAGCTGATCACATACATAAGCCACAGCAGTACCGTAAAGCTCAACAACTGCAATATTAATTATTTCCTTTCTAACCAGGGCTATGAGAACTTGATATTGAAACAAATACTGATGACAGAAGATATAAGTAGATTCAAATTAAGACAAAATAGGATTCCAGGATATTCAAGTGGTGTAGACATTTTTAAGGTTAATCGTTATGCCCTTTGTAGGGGAACCTTTGCCACTGGCCCTAAGTTATAACTGGATGCCTTTTTAAAAGTTCTTATAGATCATCACCTGTAATACCCAGGCTGCCCTTCTGATAGACATCTTTCTGCTCTTGGACCCGGCATCATTGCCGCTACAAGTGAATAACCTCAATTGGGGAAAAAGAAAAGTTTTTCCTCTTTAGAACCTGCAATAGACCTTTAAAAATTTAATTTCCAGGTTTTCAGTGGTCATTGTTGTCAACTTGATATTTCATTTTAGTCCTCAGTTAATATTCTTTAACCTTAAGTTTTGTGGAGAGATATTTAAAAAGAAATAATTAATCAATAAATTTATACATGGTCTATCTTCAATTACATTTGAAGTTAATTCATGTTTGGTTTCTTTTTATTTTTCAGAGTAGAGTAGGATTGAAACAGCAACCCTGTCTCAAGGCTCTACTCATCTCTATCAACTCTGTGAGAACCAATACTTAATTCCACTGCAGTTGCAGTAGTTATAGTCATTTCATATCCTATGTCATTGAACAGAAATATCATGCTTCAATTATTAACTCACCAGACATTATAATGGCCATAATTTGTGAAAGTACGAGTATTGTTTTGAAGAGCACTTTCCATAATTTGGTAATAATTTCATTCCTTTTTTTTAATTTTAATTTTTTTAAATTTAAAGATTTTAGTGAAAGGGAAAGGAAATCGCCCTCCTACCCTGATATGCGAATTTCACATGCCGTCCGGCTTAGTACCGGGTTAACTCTACCATAACACACCGAGCGGCATGGTTGAAGGATTGGTTTTATGATATGGACAGGTTTTAGAATAAGGGTGAAATGGGTTAATTACACAGGAAGGTTGAAACCATGTCAGTAAGCAAGAAAGGGAAATTGTTCCAAGGAATCAAAGAAAAGTTGGGAATAAAATTAGTTCAAAGGTCCAAGCTTGAATCAATTAAGACGGTTAGGGTAGAAAATACTCCTACTAAAATGCTCCTGACTAATTCATAGCATTTAATAGGTGGGAATTTGGCCAGAAAATTTCAATAAATCATTGCTAGTTCTTGTTCATAAAATCAATGTTGATGATCGATTAATGAGGATGTTTTTTTCTTTTGTACATTTCGGGAAGGAACTTACTTTACAGCGTTAATGTGGCATAAAGAATGAATATCTTGCAGAAAATAGGAAAAGATTGGATGGATAGGATGGAGACCTGCCTGCAGCCTGCACATACCTCAATTACTAAGATGCAAGTGGCAGATGGGAAGTAGAGAGGAGCAGCCTTAGGAAGAGGCCAAAGGAAGGGGTTTCCATGACCACTCATACACTTCCATGAATGCGTATGGAAATGGGTATAGGAAGCATGGGAGGAATTATCCTTCATTAAACTTGCCAATTTAAAATGTCAAATCATCTGTAATGTTCTCTGTAATCTCAATGAAAAGACAAAGCTATTGAAATGGTGACTTTTCCTCCTAGGGAGAGCGATTCCCCTTGTCAATGGATGAGCTGTTATTTTGGAGTGAATTTGTGATGGATTGAATCCTTGTTGATGAAGGCTGCAAGGAAGGTTACCTTATTGACGTATATGTAACTTCTTGGGTCCATTTATAAATATTTAATTGCAACAATTTCAAACATTTCTCAATGTGAATTTGTGAATGTGTTAAATTATTGGTTGTTTAAATTGGAAAACTGTTGTTAAAATTGAACTACATATTGGGTCAGGATAGTTTTTCTTAAAAGAAATTGTGATATATTGTTTGATTAACTGGTGAGGGAAGCTCAAGATGATATGGCAGCTCTTTGATTTTTAGCTATTTGACTAAATGGCCATGCTTATTATTTTAAAGGTTGTTTCCTAAATGAATTTTCTATTCTGGTTTTGATTTTAAAAAATTAAACATTTAAAGTCGTTATTACATCCTGTTGTGGTAGAATCTAAGAAATTCACATCGGACCTCTAAAGGCAAGGTAAAAATAGTTCATGGTCACTGTGAAAATCTTTTTGGGTTCAATGTTTACCTCCCTTTTCAATCTATCATGCTTTGGTCGATACTTTTATACTCTAAAATGATTCCACAGAGTTTCACCTTACATCTTAAGATGCATCAAATAAAGTGAATAGTTTTACTGTTCTTTGAGTGGTAGGGGACCAGCCTGGGCAAAGAATTAATCGTGAGGGCACCGCTACGAGTAAGAGACGTTTCCTAGAACTTGAGGGAATGTGCGCAAGCTGCTCCTTCTTGTTGTTCTGTGGCATCAAAGGGGGAAACCAAAGGGGCTATCATTATAAAAGGATGAAGCTAATAACAGAAAACTGCGGAACATTTATTGTCACAATGCCCAATTGCAAGAGTGCATAGGTGCAGATGGCACAAGGTGTTGCTCATTGCAATAGGCCATCTGCTGGCTGATTTGTTAATGCATCTTTGTCCCTCCCCCCCCCTTCTATCCTCTGGTAGGAAGAATAGGAAGACTCCCGAGTTCACAGATGTAATGTGTATAACCCCCAAATCACCACCCTTGCAGTGGTTAAGGCTTGGGCAAATGGAGATGGATAGAAAGGAAAAACAAATAGAAAACAATTTGCAAATCAAAATCCCTCAGATGCTGTGGGAACTGGACCAGGCAGCCACTGTGGGTGCTCTCTGCTGGGGGCATTGTTGTTGTGGGCTGCTCATCACCTCCATGGGATTTGGAGGGACTGGACGTAGTAAGAATCTTATCTCGTGGGATGTCATCTTTCAAATAGAAGGCTGGCTTAAGTGCATCAATGGACACCGTTGACACGAAGGGTGAAATATTTTTCCATCATCTTTATCACTTCAAATGGTCCGTCGTATGGTGGCTTGAGGGCAAGCTTTGTTGTGTCATGGTGCACAAACACTTGGGATAAGGAAGCCAAATCACGGTGCTGAAAAATGACCTTCTCCCTATGATGGGTGATGGGAAGAGGACACAGCTGCTGCATGTGACCTCTCAGCTGTCCAGCAGAGTGACTCTCAGTTGCCAGGACTCATATTCTCTCTAGTGCCCATCATATAAATCTTGGGAATGATAAATGAGGTGGTTTCCTGTTGCCTTCTTCAATAGTGTTTTAACATGAAACCATCACTCAATTGCCGAACCACTGGGGTCCACAGACTACCTATCATTTTGGTCCTAGCCTTTGACCTATCTTGTGCACACGAATATTCAAAACTCCACCAATCAAAAGTGCAACTTAAAAATTAACCAAATCATCATTTGAATGATTGCTATAATTGTCACACAAATAATACTGATATGGGGTTCACCAAACTCATTATCAATACTCAAGTAAACATACTCTTCATGATTTATAAAATACCTCATCCATTGATTTAGTGGAATTAAATTGAAAATATCACCACAAGAGCCAGGTATAAATTGAAGACGGGTTGTGTTTTTAAATGATCCTTAGGGCATATCCTAGAATAAAAGCTCATATTGACAGTTTTGGATATTATCCCAGATTTACTTAAATAAAATACAACTAGAATTTTCTCTCATCTTTTACACCAAAAGCACGGCGTAAAATAATATGGAATCCAGCAATACTGTCTGAAGCACCCTGTTTCCAATGCAAATGTTTTAATGTACCCCTGTTCACAAAAGTAATTCCCTTCAGTACTTAGATTCTCTTGATCATATGTTAAGAATTAATGCAAGCTATTATAATTGGATTTTAAAGAACTTCTCTGGTATAATGAGTGTGTCAAGTAACAGGACAGGCTGAAGAGCTACTGCCTATTGCTTATACAGGTAATGTATGTAATTCTAATAATAATTTATCCTTTCTCTCTCAATTGAAAATATAAAAGAATTTTCCAAAGAACTACCCTTGTTTACCCTTACAGAATATGCCTAATGCCTTAAGAAAGCAGAATATGCCTAATGCCTGCAAGAAAAACAGTTTACTTGGTATTTAGTAATAGAGACCTTCAGTCAAATATTTCTGTAGAAATAGAAAACCAATTGATTACTGAGTTAGAACATACCACTTTATTGGGTTTAGAAATAGACAACAAGTTAAGCTGGAGGTTTCAAATGGAAAAATGTAGTAAAAAATTATGTTCAGCCCTATTCCTTTTAAAAAATCTTGCCAACTACTGTAATACAGAAGTATTAATCCCAGTATATCATGGTATATTTGAGTCCATAGCTCGATATGGCATAGTCTGCTGGGGGAGTTCAGCACATGGAAACATCAACAGAATACTCACACTTCAAAAACGTGCATTAAGGGTTATATTTAAACTAAATGCAAAAAAATCCTGCAGGGAGTATTTCAAATGTCACAAAATCATGACCATTCCCAGTATATATATGTATAATGTGATATTGTATGCCTGCACGAAAACACCTTCACTGATCAGAAATAGGGACGTTCACAAGTACGACACCAGGGGCAAGGAAAATCTTCATAATGGCCATTGCAGAGTAGCAGTACTAAAAAAAACCCCAGAAGTTTCAGGAAGACTACTGTTTAATCGGCTTCCTGAAGAGTTAAAACGAATACTCCCCCAAGAAAATAAATTCAAAAAAATGTTAAAACATTTCTTTTTAAATAATGTTTTTTATAGCGTCCAAGAGTACACAGAAAGAGCCAATGTAGGAAATTCAACTTTTTTAAATCCTTAATACTCATATATGTCATGTACATTATTATTCCTAAGAACCTGTATACAATTGATGTAATTTGACGAAGCCCATACAATTATGTATTGTTCTATGGTGAATAAAACTATCTATCTATCTATCTCTCTTAATTTTTTCACCAAACATAAGCGATCACAATACAGATCCTCAATACACTGATGAAACCGAATAACACTTTGTTGTTGGTATAAATTTTCCCAACCCCATTCTCCAATTTGCTTAATGCCCTTCCAATGGTCATTGAAATGTTTTGGTGCATGCTGATCTGTGTTTCCTAAGTTTCTGCCCTAATCAAAGAGCCCCAATTATAATATTACTCCATCCATTAAACAATGCAATAAAATGTGCACATCAGCAACTAACTACCATTATTAGTTGATATGTGGGCATTTCCAAATTACATATCTATTGGAGATGAAAGCCATTTGGAAACACAGATATTGAGTACGATATTAAGAGTTTCAAGAGATGACAAAGGGTGAAGGATTCTAAACTTGATATGGGTTAAAGTGCTACATAATTAGCTTTATGTGTGTGGTTGGTTTATTTCAGTAACTCCCATTCTGTAAAAATTACCTGATAGCACGCTATAGACTATTTAATATTTAGTAGTGATATCATGAACATTAGCAACATGCTATTTGAAAATTTAAAAATATCAAATGAAATCTTAATCTTTTCTGTTATCAGATAATCCTTGAGCATCGTGATCAATTCCTAAGATTCTATCCTTAGCATTGTTTACTGTGAACATAGCTATGCATAATGCAACAAAAAATGAATATCCTGCCATTTATTTGGGTTTTCTCAGTAGCTTTTAATGCTTAGCTGTCCCCTTCATTCTTCCACTTTTCTCTTCCACCTTGATGTTATGTCTACCATTTTGTGTCTCCTACATCCTCTTTTCTCTTTGAACATTTCCTGTAGAGTATCCTCTTGTAAGCCTTTCCATCTTAGTCAGTTCTCTATCAAAATCATCACCATTTTCCACAACCTTCAATATGTACTTTATTTTTACTGAATTTCATTAGCATATAATTCCTCAAACAGCCAATATTTTCTATTCTCTTCCCTGTCCACATGTCAAATTGTTTACTTTTTAAATGTGTTCATTGTGTAAATACTGATTACTCAGTTCTAAACTGCTTCCTGAGAAAGATTCATACTGGTGACTGAGCTGATATTTGACCAGAGTAATATGTAATGTATTCATACCACTTCACCGACTCCCACATATATTAGAACTATTTAATTGCTCTATTCTGTTCTGAAAATATGTGCAATTTCATTTTATCAAGAGTCGAAGTACCTACCAAAATACATATTTAATTCTCCATTAATATTTAAAAGTGGAAATTACTGCTTATTTCGTGATAAAAATATTTGTGCACAAGAAGATTGGAAACACTCCCAAGTAAACTTATAACTTCAAAATTAATCCCATTATCATTACAATGAATGGTATTATTGTATAAAAAAGTATTGTAGATATGGTGTTCCCCAAGCTCATTCTGATTACTCAAGTAAATATACTCTTCTCGATTATTAAAATTTTTCATCAAAATATTAAGCAGAATTATATTAAGAATTTCAATGTTGGCACTAGTCATAAATTAAAGTAAGTTTCTGAACGACTTTTGAATGATTCTTAGACCATTTAATAGACTTTTTAAATGTTAGTATAATACTTTTTGTAAATTTATAGTATTTATTTAAGAGTTTATAATATTTTCGAAATTATTTGTAGTATTCTAGCTGAAATTAAATTTTTCATCATGTCAAGTGTCCCTTATTGGAAGGGTGTTTTGTAGTTATAAAGCATTCTTAAACAGAATGCTCTACTGGCGGTCGAAAGGGGCGTCAATATGGTGCGACACAAAGGTTATCGGGGAAATTCAGAATAACTACACCGAGTTTTACCCAAACAATCATATATTATACAACATCAGTCATAATGCACCATTTAGATAGGTATAAGCAAATTATGGATGGCTAGACCCTCGTTAAACCAACGCGAATGCGGACAGCATTAAAATGGAAGAACATTACCTGGAAGAGGGTAAAGGCAGGGCGGACACGGTCAGAGCCCTCGTCCATCGGAAAGGAAGGGAGTATGGCAGGGTGGACGCGGTCACGACACACATAACCTAGGCAGAGCCCTCGTCCGTCGGAAAGAAAGGGAGTATTGCAGGGTGGGCTCGGTCACGATGAATGGAACCTAGGCGGAGCCCTCGTCCGAAGTTAGTCAGCAATAGGACACCTTGTCGCGACAAACGCAACATAGTCGAAGCATCGTGCCCTACCGGTCACCGCCAGATAACCAACTGACTCCTTTTACGACGACGACGACATGCTTTGCCGTTTTTTAAGCGGCTTTATATTTCAGAGGTCGCCTAGTTTTGCTTGTGCTCATTGTCACAATATTTAGTTCCTATATCTTCCTGGAGCACCACCAGCGTCGTTGTATTTCCCTCTTATTATTTATTTAATTAATTTTTCGTATTGTTTAGGAGTGTAACATTATTTGGTCTTCTATATTTGTCATAGGGGCCTATTTTATTTTGTTTGGTTTATGTCATAGCTCCATTAGTGTTTTCTTTTATATTATCAAAGTATATTTAACACTTCGTCATAAAGAAAGTTTTTCTATGTTTGTTTTTTGGTACACCATCTCGTTTTCCTCCCAGGGGGGGGAGACCAAAAGCCAGCCTCAGTGTCTTCCTTTCTGTACTATTTAATTTATCCATCAGGCATCTACTGACTTGTCCCATCTACCCAGGTGCTGCGTAGGTCAATACTGGTCTTATTACTATCGTGGTACTGTATATTAGTACTTTTATGTCTTGAGGGGTAGCGTTTTGTCTGAGAATCGGTGCCAACTGCGACCTTACAGCGGTCGCCTTATCTCGTATCTGTTTAATATGTATTTTGAAGTTCAGTCTGTCATCCATGTCCACTCCTGAATATTTGATACTTTTACTCCATTCAATAGGTTGTTGTCCAATCCTGATACATTCGCTAGATATTTTAGGTGATCTTGGGTGGGAGAAGAGCATTGCTTTGTTTTTTTTGTGTTTATCTGCAATTTCCATTGTCTGTACCATGATGTTATCTCGTCCAATGCGTCTTGTGGTCTTTCTTTGACTTAATTGACATTTTTCCCTTTTACCAGGATTGCGGCATCGTCAGCGTAGAGGGCAGTTATACTTTGCCAGTCATTTCTATGCATTGGAAAGTCGGCTGTATAAATGTTAAATAGCAGTGGGCCTAATATGGATCCTTGTGGGACACCAGCTTTGGCAGTTGTACTGTCGCTTATTTCTTCTCCCCATTTAACTTTAAATGTCTTTCCGTCTAAGTAAGACTATTTCCATTTTTTCATCCATCCTGGGAAATTCCACGACTGCATCTTTTGAATTAGGCCCCCATGCCAGACCTTATCAAAAGCCTTAGACAGGTCAAGGAAGATTCCATTGTTTTTTTACTTTTTTATTGTAAGCATCACTTATAAAGTCTGTCACTCTATGAATCTGTTGTTCGGTTGAGTATCCCTGGCGGAATCCTAACTGTTCTTGCGGTATGGCTACCTTTAGCTCCGCATATCTCTTGATGTGCGGTGCTACAACCCTTTCGAAGAGCTAACCCAAGCTTGAGAGGATCCTTCCACAGTGGCGCACTTTTTAACGTGAGCCACCTTGTAAAGGAGTAAAACATCACTTCCTCAGACGCCCATGAAGACCAAGCCTGGTGTAATCATTCGCTCCGCTCTCTGGATTGCCTTTTTAGAGGACCGGGAGCAAGGATAGAAGGTGTTATAACCCCGTACTCGGCTAGCATCACTATAGTGCTGAGTCATCTGGCTTGGGAAGAATGCCGGGAGAGAGAGAGAAAACTAATTTGTTACATAGTGAGAAGTTTTTCTGTTTGTAGCACAGCAGTGACCAATCCTTTGTCACCGGCCAATTGAGAAATCTTCTTTGAGGTATCTTCGACTCGCGCATCCTGTACCTACCAGAAAATGCAACCCCTATCCAAACATATTATACCTCCTCTGTTTATACAATCCTCTGTTTATACGGATGTATTTGCCTAAGAAACTTAAAATATTCACAGTTTACTTAAAATTAACACAGAAAATTCACATTTTATAACCACGTTCTTTGGAATCCCAAACGACTCCGAAGTTCTTTACACCGAGAGTTTTTTCTTCTGAGTCCTAAATTGTTCGTATTGACAATCAACCATAGTCCAATGCTGGTTCATGGGCAAACATAGCAAGATCACTAATGAATTACTTTTCGGTACACTTAACACAGAGTACACTTAATAATCCTAAGCATAGAAGCACTTAAACCTAATTTGACAAGATACGAACTTATAAGCACTTATTTTGGCGTGAAGGCTTGGGAAGCTTGCACTCTTAGAGCCCGGCGACGTCGATATAGAAATCGTCTGGCTTTGTTATGTCTTTTCCGTCCTTTAGGGACAACCTTGGCCTCTACAAGCGTAGAGGGGAGTCCACCCTGTAAGGGAGCACAATGAGGAGACTCTGGGGAACTAATCGGGTTCTCGATGGAGTCCGGTCTGCATCCCTGTGAGGAGAGTCCATGTGAGTTGGCTGCCCAGGATTCCTGAAATTCCCGCATGACTGTATCCCACCAGCAACGGAACCGGCGCTCTTCGTACCGGTTCACCAATCCCACAACCTCTGGCTGGTTGAGATGCCCTGCGGGGGTGAGAGATGGCCTTTCCTCCGGGGTTCCTCCTTCTGGGAAAGCCACCAACCTTCCAATGGATCGTCCTGGTCCTCCTCACCAGACTCTCTGGTGTGGCCATGCAAACGTTCCCCATCATGGGGCTCTGGGGGTCCTTCAATCCCCAATTGACTTCCGCGGCTTACTGTAAGGGCGGTGGTGATAGGCTGGTCTTGATCTCCTGGAAGGTTTTGGGGCGTACTCCGGAAAAGGTCTACCAATCGTCTTAGATGAGCTGCGGTGGTTACTCGAGCCATGCCATAAGGGACAGGAAGTGATTGTTGAGGCAGGAGGACATCGCCCTGGTCTTGGTCTGAGGTTATAGGTGTGGCTTGAATTGAGTATCCCCGGGATGTGCCCTTGCCGAGCCTCCTTCGGGGTGACTTGAGATGTCAGAGGTGGTGCTCGTCCGGCCAGTGAATTCCCCTTCCAAAAGTGTTTGAGGATGCAAGGGTTCGGGGTCAGGAGGTAAGGGAACCAAGTTCCTCTGGTGGGCAGTAATTAAGCGCCCATTCTGAACGTTCCTTATACCGTAAGTGGCTGGGCTCCTCACCTTCTCCACAAGGTGGAGGTGTGGTCCATTATCCATAAGGTGGTGTTCTTACGTTTCTTCATTCATGCGCAACGCGCCACAGTCCACGAGGTGAAAGCCAACTTTTAATCTCCATTAGCAAAGAAGAACATTCATTGGAGAAATTTTTTAAAAATCTTTCCATTTTTAGGTGAATATCACCTAAAAATGGAAAGAATGACACTAATAAATTGCCAATTCAGTAACTAAAGGAATGTTTGCCCAAATAATACTTTTATTGGCCACAGACCATACATATCACGTACGTATAGGAGTCTTCGAAAAAGGAATTTACAAAATACCATTTGGCAAAATAAACATTCTTAAAAAGGAGTGTACATATTAAAGTGTGCAATAAAAACTATGCCTTACAATTACTTTGTGAAAAGGTTTTTACGGCATTGAATTGCTTGTCTTTGAATTTCGGTATTCTCCAGCCACGTTGGTTGTCCTTTGGTGATGACAGCTTTGCTGGTCATCCTGCCTGTATCTTCAGGTCGCAGTTATTTGTTGATGCTTACTTGTCCTCTTTATATAGAGCTGGTAGTCAAGTTCTGCCCTCTGATAGGATAGTCCTTTTCCATGCACTGTTTAATGGATATCCACGTGTAAATTTCTTGGTCTTTGACCAGCCTACGAGGTTATCATTGTTGCTGGATACCCTAAATGAAAATTACATTCCAGTCATCATAGGCTGATGTATATACTATGGTTTCCCCCAAATCCATGATACCTTAGGTCAAATTTGAAAACAATTTGAAAACTGAACTAACCAAATGATTAAACAAGAGTCATCAAAGTTATTAGCACAAAGGTTGATTTTTATAAATATGGGAGTGCAGGTCACCTCAAAAATGCCTGAGGCATGTGGGATGAAATAGTTTGAAAGAATACCTCACAACCAGTTGTAAAGGTGCTTGGCAAATCAGGGCATCATGCCAAAATTAATGAACAGAGATGAGGCAGTTCATTACCCTTGGCTTCCTTTGGTTTGCATGCTGAGCACCCTAAAAATAATATGATTCCGTTTGAGCTGAGAATTTTCCGAAGTCACCAGGAATCATGCTTGGCCCTTGGGAGTTAAACTGAATTATCTTATCCCATGGCCAGCACACCTTCCAGAAGAAATAATTGCATACTAAATTTCCATCATACAATTCTGCTAAACTAATGATGAAATCTGAAAATTAACTTTTTCAAAAAATAATTGTATATCAACATTCCTGCATCATTGGGATGTTGAAAATTCAGATTTTTGTAAATTTTTTGCATTGTATTTCTAAATATGTGATGGTTTGAACATTGGTTACTCTATACTCTCAAAAAAAACTAATTTGAATCCGCAAATGCACCTTAGGTGTCATAAAACTGATTGGATTCCTATTCCTATCTATACAAAAAATCTACATGAACTCACTTCATTTGGTATATACTACATACCTGTATTTAAATAGTTGTCTCTCAAAATTCATATCCACCCCCACTTTATTTAATATTACTAGATAATAAAACTGACTTTAAGGAAATATATTAGTCCATTGTTAAATAAAATTTTAAAGTTGGCATTAGAAATCCACTAAAATACAGCCACTTCACTTCTCAACCTTGCCAATAAAGAATACCTGTCACCGCTTATTACAATAAATCTTCTCCAGAGCAACTGGATGATATGTCCTCGTCGCTTACATGAACTCAGGCAGAGCAATGATTTCATCAACTTTGATCCTGACCCGATCCGAGGTCCGAACCAGCTCTCAAAGAACTGTGAGACCTGGAAAAGGAGGTGGATGTAATTGTTGGTCAACTTTGATTCCAAAAGTGCGCATTACCTGCATCTTCACAGGGCTTTGCACTGGAGCAAACTTGAGCCTTATGTGATGACTTTCTGGGACAGTCCGCAGTGAGGCAAGAAAGAGTACGCCTCAGGAGAATGGTAAGACCGCGAGGAGAAAACTGATGGAATATGCAGGAGAAAGAGGATAATGATAATTGTAACTCAGTTTAAGGAGATGAGTGGACGAAGGTACAAGTGGAAAATGCTGGAAGGAAACTGGAATCAGATTATAAATTACGGTTTGGCACAGATTTAGGAATTAACTGACATTGTGTCACAGGAGAATATGATGTAAAGTGGAATTGCTATTTGCGCATTTTAAGCACTATGGGAAACAATTGAAAGAGAAAGGGAAGGACTAATAAGAAAATTAAGGGTAGAAGAATGAATTGGGGCGAATGGAATGAGTACCAGGAGGTAGTACGGAAAAATCATAGGAAAAGTGACAGAACGGATAGAGGAGAACAATGATCAGTGTATACGGGGTTCGTCCGGAAAATAAGTGTACTGAGCTCAAGAAAAAAAATTTATTGCACTTTTACATATCTTCAGCTAATATTCCTCAAAATAGGACCTTTGTGAGTCGATACACTTGTTCCAGCGGCGTTCCCATTCCTGGAACGCTCCCGCGAAGGCATCATCGGGAACCTCTCGAAGACACGTCGTCACGGCCTCTTTGACGGCGGCCAAAGTCCCGTCACCCGAAACAGCGTTCTCTAAAAAATGTGGATCATTTTTGCAGTGATCCGCAAGTTGTGTCGCGATTTCCAAACGATTGAGTCTTTGATCATTACTAAGCACGTTCGGCACCAACTTTGCACAAATTTTTCGCATCTGTAATTGCTCCCTAATAATCTCGTGCACTATTGTTTTTGGCACATTACACTACTCTGCTATCATCCGAACACTAAGACGACGATCAGAGTTCAGTACGTCGCGAACTTTTCGCACATTTTCGTCGGTGAGTGTCGTTGATGGGCGTCCAGGCCGTGGTTCGTCGTCGACCTCTTCTCTGCCCTCCACGAACATCTTGTGCCACCGAAAGATCATGTTTCTGGACATGGCTGACTCCCCGTAAGCCTGGATAGTCATACCGACAGTTTCGGTAGACGATTTCCCAAGCTTTACCGAAAATTTGATGGAATAACGCTGCTTCGGCATCGCATTCCGTGACGTAGGTCGAGCGTGGAGGTTCGCGTTAACAGAGCTCCTCACTACACCACAGCTCAGAGCCGACTGCCTTTCTCAGCATCGCTTGCCAACATACCCCCCTCCAATCGCAGCCCGTCAGAGCGGTGCTGGGCGCGCCTGGAGCGGCGGGAAAAAATCAGTACACTTATTTTCCGGACGAACCCTGTAGCCTGGCTTCAGTAGGGGGGGATGGTAGGGAGAGTGGTGAGGGAGAGGGATGTGTGAAGTATTAAATCTTTACGTGGAAGTGCTAAGTTCCTTTTTCTGCCTTCATCGTATTGTTGTTTGTGGGTAGGTGTTATATGTATAGAAGTGTGGAATGTTTTTTTCCATTAATGATATGTTTACATCTAGGAAGGTAATTTGGGAGGAGGAAAGGGTATAGGTAAAGGAAATTGGAAGAAGTATTCAGGACATAAATGACAGTTTTCAGGTATTCAGTACAATGTGGCCAGAGAAGGGAAATATCCCATCACGACAAAGCGCCTTTCCGCCTTTGCAGAGGTTCCCTGGTGAAAAAACCGTCCTTTCCTCGTTTTTCTGCGTCTGAGAGACCATACATGTTAATCAAAGGTAACAGCCTTTGTCGACCATTAATAAACGTGGAATTTGGTCGAATGACTCAGTATTAATACACATCCTTCAACTGGAAAAGCTGTATTATGTAAATGCAGTAAGAATTAAAAAAATAGATTTAAGTCGCGGCAAACGAAAGAAACGCCGCGACGAAGTTTCGCCTTCGCTTAAACAAATCGCCCGTCGAAATCTATGCAATGCAAAGTAGGGCTAATGGACAAAATTAATATTTATTGAATAGTAAAACTAGTATTTATTCAGCGGTCCCCGCATCAATCTCTACATTGGTCCTTTGTATGGGAATCTCCTGTTGAACCATATTTTTCGAAGGATTCCGCGAAGCTACAGGAATGTCCAAAAGTTAATCATCCTTCATCCTACTCGCCAAGGTGACATTGTCAAATCATCTGCAATGTCTCTGTAATGTCAATGAAAACCCAAAAATATTGAAATGGCCACTTTTCCTCAAGGGGAAAGGCCTTGTCAATGGATGAGCTCTTATTTCGGAGCGAATTTATGACGGATCGAATCCTTTATGATGAAGGTTGCAAGGAATATCGACATATTTGTAACTTTTTGGGTCAATTTATAAATATTTTCTTTTTTTTCAAAAATTGCAAATATTTCTTAACGCTGCTCCCTCTTTCTCTGTGGTATTCCATTTGAGTGTACCTGCATAATATCCACCTCTAGCCTGTGAGACATGGGTTGATCCAACACCAAAGCTATATTTTATTGAGATTGAATTAAATGATAATTACCAAAGGGAAAATTATGAAATTCGAAAGGTGAAAGTAAATTTTAATAAAAAGTTTGTCATTCTACTATGTCCCCGGCATCGGCATAAAATAGCATTCGTTAATATTTAATATATAATTTATAATATCATAATGCCATTATATTTATCAATTAAGTAATAATGTTTCAATTTGTATTTTCTAAAGAATTAATTAATAATAATAGCAATATTTATTAGTGTTGGAAGAAGCAGATTTCTTCATTTAAAATAATATAAACAAGATCACATTAATTAATCTTTAAATAACAAATGTACTTTGGGCATTCTTTTGTAGACATATAGTATACAACCTAATATTCATCCATTCTATAAAAGTTTTCAACCATGGAAAGGAAAATAATTTCAAGACTTATGTTTTTCAATTGCTTTAATGATTTTTTCGACGGGGGTGGCATTTGGCCTGGCATTCGCCCGGGGTGAAGGGAAACCCGTAAAAACCTCCACAGGCCGCCTTACATCATAAACATATAATCATTCAATTTAAGTTCACATACAAAGCATATTTCTACATCATAAACAATATCACATCATAACATAACACATAAAAAATGTACGCAAGTGACATGTTTGTAAATTCGCTTTGTGTTTTATAGTGACTCATACGCAGCAAGCCCCACTCAAACCAAACACATTCACACAGGTTAGTTATTACAGACGAATATACTACTACACCTTGTTAGATCTACCAAAACCCAATAATCTATCCGTTAGTTAGCTACGAATGCATTCATACACACTCCTAAATACTCCAAGCACACAATGTGTATCCTACGAGTGTTTAAAATGAAGTGATGCGAGTGTCCGAGGGATTGTATGTGTAACAGTGGTCATATTTACATCCATTACCTATATAGAACACTTTACATTTGACAAATGTACAACATTACATTTATAAAATACACAGGTGAGTAAAAAGTCTTCTTAAGCTCCTCTTCGCCCCACCAATGGAAGGCTCCGCCCGAACGGTCCGTGCGTCCGGCCTGAAATGACATCATGCCTACTTTAACTACAGAGTCATACAGCCATGTAATTTCTTAGTGCAGGAGGGAGGACTCGATGAGTTATCACTTGAATCACTGCAAGGCTAAGAGAACTACTCCCCAAATCTATTTCGCAATTTTTAGTATTTCTTAATAAATCAGTAAAAACCTTCGAATCAAAGTAGCGTTGTATTTATTAAAGAAGAAATAAGACTTTAAATTTAGGGAAATGTTAAAATAATGCCGATGGAGAAAAATATGCCATAAAAATTTATTAAAACATGTTACTATGCGTTCGATCTTTAAAAATCAAAACTTACCATGGTAAAATATACATTCAGCTCTTGTTTTTCACACATAGCTTTACGCGTATGAATTCAATGGTAGAAGATGCATTGTAATGTCGTTAAAATATAAAAGATTGGTAAATTGAGCCAGTTATACCCTGTATTTAGGTTTGAAACGGTTATAAGTAATACCAATAGATTGTGAAAATACTCACATTATGTAGCATGATGTAAGTGAGACCCTTATTTCTTCTAACTTCATTTCACGTAATAAGCGTTTAAGATCCTGCTGACTAGCGGGCTTCCACTTTTCAGGATACAAATCTTAACCTTTTCAAGCTGAGCATAGTTCTTTTTTCAATTGGCCATAAGTGTTTCCTCGGTTTCTTCTATCTCAAGTTGACTTCTTGGTCGATCCACGTCTCGCTGGCAGCTATAGAGCGGAACATTACATACCCATTAATCCACTGGATGAGATTGGTTCCAACAAATAAACACCCTCGACATTAACATGACCAGAGAAAAAACAGAATGCCAATACCCAACCAAAGGCGACAAAAGATCAAAACATTCAATGCAAAACACGGCAAAAATCACATCTCCCCATGGATATACGCATTACCTTAATCTATATACATTATAACCTATTACCATCCATTGCTGATATCTTGACTACGGAATTTAAATTATGGCGTTTTTGAAAAATTAAAACCTTCTTAACAAGCCTTCAAAATTTAACAAAAATTTCATAATTTAAAGATAAGGAAAAAAATCATAAATTCTTGCAAAAAAATAATACGCATTCAATCCATAAAAATTAAACTACACATAATAATAAAGAAATAAAAAGGTTTTTTGTAAAAAAAAGGTCTTTAAAGAAAGAAATTAAAGAAAGTAAAAAAAATTGAAAACAATGGTGCAAAAAAAATGAAACCTGAACTAAGATATTACCGATAAAAAAAAATAAAGAAACATTATAAAAAATACCCTCACGTTTAAGCGTGAAGAATTCTTATCCTTTCGTTTCATTTTGCTTCATTCGGAGACGCAGTTTATCCATGTGTAAGTGGATGTAGAATAGCAAATATCATATCCTATCACTTCCCTTCCTCTTCACGTAGGTCCTCGCTTCATGGTAATGTGTCCATTATCAATAAAGTGGTGTTCTTACGTCTCTTCTTTCATCAGACGAGGCCTTGATTGGTCAACGTCATTTTTCCTAAAAAAGAGCGGATTAGTAAACAAAACAATTACACTATATGTGATTGGCTCCAACGATTAAAAATCTCTCAACAATCATAGAATTGGAAGAACGACAGGGCGCCGAAAACCAATCCACATGATAGAAGAGTGGGAGTCAATCATTCAGAGCCGCACACACAACAAAAAATTAAAATTAAACGCGGGAATACGCCTAGCCTTAGTTACAATGTATTCCGACCCTAGGGGTCTAAATCTAACCCTATGGCATCGCATCTCCATGGCGTAGGTCTATTCTTCAATGTAATGTGTCCATTCTCCATAAGTTGATGTTCTTACGTTTCTTCTTTCTTCATACGAAGTCTTGATCGGTCCACGTAAATTTTCCTGAAAGAGAGCGGATTAGTGCATACAACAATACACTATATGTGATTGGTTCCAACGATTGAAACTCTCTCAACAATCATAGAATTGGAAGAACGACAGGACGCCGAAAACCAATCCAATGATAGAAGAGTGGGAATCAATCATTCAGAGCCGCACACAAAACAAAAAATTAAAATTAAACGCGGGAATACGCCTAGCCTTAGTCGCAATGTATTCCGACCCTAGGGGTCCAAATCTAACCCTATGGCATCGCATCTTCTTGGCGTAGGCCTATTCTTCAATGTAATGTGTCCATTCTCCATAAGTTGATGTTCTTACGTTTCTTCTTTCTTCATACGAAGTCTTGATTGGTCCACGTAATTTTTCCTGAAAGAGAGCGGATTAGTGCATACAACAATACACTATTTGTGATTGGTTCCAACGATTGAAACTCTCTCAACAATCATAGAATTGGAAGAACGACAGGATGCCGAGTACCAATCCACATGATAGAAGAGTGTGAGTCAATCATTCCGAACCGCACACACGACAAAAAATTAAAATTAAACGCGGGAATACGCCTAGCCTTAGTTGCAATGTATTCCGACCCTAGGGGTCCAAATCTAACCCTATGGCATCGCATCTTCTTGGCGTAGGTCTATTCTTCAATGTAATGTGTCCATTCTCCATAAGTTGATGTTCTTACGTTTCCTCTTTCTTCATACGAAGTCTTGATTGGTCCACGTAATTTTTCCTGAAAGAGAGCGGATTAGTGCATACAACAATACACTATTTGTGATGCGTTCCAACGATTGAAACTCTCTCAACAATCATAGAATTGGAAGAACGACAGGATGCCGACAACCAATCCACATGATAGAAGAGTGTGAGTCAATCATTCCGAACCGCACACACGACAAAAAATTAAAATTAAACGCGGGAATACGCCTAGCCTTAGTTGCAATGTATTCCGACCCTAGGGGTCCAAATCTAACCCTATGGCATCGCATCTTCTTGGCGTAGGTCTATTCTTCAATGTAATGTGTCCATTCTCCATAAGTTGATGTTCTTACGTTTCTTCTTTCTTCATACGAAGTGTTGATTGGTACACGTAAATTTTCCTGAAAGAGAGCGGATTAGTGCACACAACAATTACACTATATGTGATTGGTTCCAACGATTGAAACTCTCTCAACAATCATAGAATTGGAAGAACAACAGGGCGTCGAAAACCAATCCAAATGATAGAAGAGGGAGTGTCAATCATTCAGAGCCGCACACACAATAAAAATTAAATTTAAACGCGGGAATACGCCTAGCCTTAGTCGCAATGTATTCCGACCCTAGGGGTCCAAATCTAACCCTATGGCATCGCATCTTCTTGGCGTAGGTCTATTCTTCAATGTAATGTGTCCATTCTCCATAAGTTGATGTTCTTACGTTTCCTCTTTCTTCATACGAAGTCTTGATTGGTCCACGTAATTTTTCCTGAAAGAGAGCGGATTAGTGCATACAACAATACACTATTTGTGATGCGTTCCAACGATTGAAACTCTCTCAACAATCATAGAATTGGAAGAACGACAGGATGCCGACAACCAATCCACATGATAGAAGAGTGTGAGTCAATCATTCCGAACCGCACACACGACAAAAAATTAAAATTAAACGCGGGAATACGCCTAGCCTTAGTTGCAATGTATTCCGACCCTAGGGGTCCAAATCTAACCCTATGGCATCGCATCTTCTTGGCGTAGGTCTATTCTTCAATGTAATGTGTCCATTCTCCATAAGTTGATGTTCTTACGTTTCTTCTTTCTTCATACGAAGTCTTGATTGGTCCACGTAATTTTTCCTGAAAGAGAGCGGATTAGTGCATAAAACAATACACTATTTGTGATTGGTTCCAACGATTGAAACACTCTCAACAATCATAGAATTGGAAGAACGACAGGACGCCGAAAACCAATCCACATGATAGAAGAGTGGGAGTCAATCATTCCGAACCGCACACACGACAAAAAATTAAAATTAAACGCGGGAATACGCCTAGCCTTAGTCGCAATGTATTCCGACCCTAAGGGTCCAAATCTAACCCTATGGCATCGCATCTTCTTGGCGTAGGTCTATTCTTCAATGTAATGTGTCCATTCTCCATAAGTTGATGTTCTTACGTTTCTTCTATATTCATACGAAGTCTTGATTGGTCCACGTAATTTTTCCTGAAAGAGAGCGGATTAGTGCATACAACAATACACTATTTGTGATTGGTTCCATCGATTGAAACTCTCTCAACAATCATGGAATTGGAAGAACGAAAGGACGCCGAAAACCAATCCACATGATAGAAGAGTGGGAGTCAATCATTCAGAGCCGCACACACGACAAAAAATTAAAATTAAACGCGGGAATACGCCTAGCCTTAGTCGCACTGTATTCCGACCCTAGGGGTCCAAATCTAACCCTATGGCATCGCATCTTCTTCTTGGCGTATGTCTATTCTTCAATGTAATGTGTCCATTCTGCATAAGTTGATGTTCTTACGTTTCTTCTTTCTTCTTACGAAGTCTTGATTGGTCCACGTAATTTTTCCTGAAAGAGAGCGGATTAGTGCATACAACAATACACTATTTGTGATTGGTTCCATCAATTGAAACTCTCTTACAATCATAGAATTGGAAGAACGACAGGACGCCGAAAACCAATCCACATGATAGAAGAGTGGGAGTCAATCATTCAGAGCCGAACACACGACAAAAAAAAAGTTAAACGCGAGAATACACCTAGCCTTAGTTGCAATGTATTCCGACCCTAGGGGTCCAAATCTAACCCTATGGCATCGCATCTTCTTGGCGTAGGTCTGTTCTTCAATGTAATGTGTCCATTCTCCATAAGTTGATGTTCTTACGTTTCTTCTTTCTTCATACGAAGTCTTGATTGGTACACGTAAATTTTCCTGAAAGAGAGCGGATTAGTGCACACAACAATTACACTATATGTGATTGGTTCCAACGATTGAAACTCTCTCAACAATCATAGAATTGGAAGAACAACAGGGCGTCGAAAACCAATCCAAATGATAGAAGAGGGAGTGTCAATCATTCAGAGCCGCACACACAATAAAAATTAAATTTAAACGCGGGAATACGCCTAGCCTTAGTCGCAATGTATTCCGACCCTAGGGGTCCAAATCTAATCCTACGAATTCGCATCTTCTTGGCGTAGGTCTATTCTTCAATGTAATGTGTCCATTCTCCATAAGTTGATGTTCTTACGTTTCTTCTTTCTTCATACGAAGTCTTGAATGGTCCACGTAATTTTTCCTGAAAGAGAGCGGATTAGTGCATACAACAATACACTATTTGTGATTGGTTCCATCGATTGAAACTCTCTCAACAATCATAGAATTGGAAGAACGACAGGACGCCGAAAACCAATCCACATGATAGAAGAGTGGGAGTCAATCATTAAGAGCCGCACACACGACAAAAAATTAAAATTAAACTCGGGAATACGCCTAGCCTTAGTCGCAATGTATTCCGACCCTAGGGGTCCAAATCTAACCCTATGGCATCGCATCTTTTTGGCGTAGGTCTATTCTTCAATGTAATGTGTCCATTCTCCATAAGTTGATGTTCTTACGTTTCTTCTTTCTTCATACGAAGTCTTGATTGGTCCACGTAATTTTTCCTGAAAGAGAGCGGATTAGTGCATACAACAATACACTATTTGTGATTGGTTCCAACGATTAAAACTCTCTCAACAATCATAGAATTGGAAGAACGACAGGACGCCGAAAACCAATCCACATGATAGAAGAGTGGGAGTCAATCATTCAGAGCCGCACACACAACAAAAAATTAAAATTAAACGCGGGAATACGCCTAGCCTTAGTTACAATGTATTCCGACCCTAGGGGTCCAAATCTAACCCTATGGCATCGCATCTTCTTGGCGTAGGTCTATTCTTCAATGTAATGTGTCCATTCTACATAAGTTGATGTTCTTACGTTTCTTCTTTCTTCATACGAAGTCTTGATTGGTCCACGTAATTTTTCCTGAAAGAGAGCGGATTAGTGCATACAACAATACACTATTTGTGATTGGTTCCATCGATTGAAACTCTCTTACAATCATAGAATTGGAAGAACGACAGGACGCCGAAAACCAATCCACATGATAGAAGAGTGGGAGTCAATCATTCAGAGCCGAACACACGACAAAAAATAAAAATTAAACGCGAGAATACACCTAGCCTTAGTTGCAATGTATTACGACCCTAGGGGCCCAAATCTAACCCTACGGCATCGCATCTTCTTGGCGTAGGCCTATTCTTCAATGTAATGTGTCCATTCTCCATAAGTTGATGTTCTTACGTTTCTTCTTTCTTCATACGAAGTCTTGATTGGTACACGTAATTTTTCCTGAAAGAGAGCGGATTAGTGCACACAACAATTACACTAAATGTGATTGGTTCCAACGATTGAAACTCTCTCAACAATCATAGAATTGGAAGAACGACAGGACGCCGAAACCAAATCCACATGATAGAGCAGTGGGACTCAAACATTCAGAGCCGCACACACAACAAAAATTAAAATTTAATTGCGGGAATACGCCCAGCCTTAATTAGTTCAATTTAAGTAAACATATAGAGGATATTTCTTCATCATGAATAATATCAGATCATTACATAACACGTGTAAAATGTACGTTAGTGACTTGTTCGTAAATTCGCTGTGTGTTTAATAGTGACTCATACACAGGAAGCACCAATCAAACCATACTCATTCACACAGGTTAGTTATTACATACGAGTATACTAGTGCAATAGGCTACACCTTCTTAGATCTACCAAAACCCAATAATCTATCTGTTAGTTAGCTACCAATGCATTCATACACACTCCTAAATACTCCAAGCATCCATGCACACAATGTGTATCCTACGAGTGTTTAAAATGAAGTGATGGCGAGTGTTCGAGGGATTGTAAGTGTAACAGTGGGCCTATTTACATCCATTACATACATAGAACACTTGAAATTTGACAAATTTACAACATTACATTTATAAAATACACAATTGAGTAAAAAGTCTTCTTAAGCTCCTCTTCGCCCCACCAATGGAAGGCTCCGCCCGAACGGTCTGTGCGCCGGTCCTGAAATGACATCATACCTACTTTAACTACAGAGTCATACTGCCGCGTAATTTCTTTTTGCATTCTATATATATCCAAGATGTTTGTGGCTCCAACGATTGAAACTCTCTTCTCTATCATAGAAGAGGAATTTCGAGAGGATGCCGAACACCAATCCACGAGATAGAAGAGTGGGAGTTAATTACTCAGGCCGCACACACAACAAAAATTAAAATTATTCGCGGAAATACGTCTGGCCTTAAATGCACAGTTTTCCAACCCTAAAGGTCTAAATCTAATCTTAAAACTCCTCTATTCTTGACCTACGTTCACTCCTCATTACATTGTGTTCATTTTCATATTTGAATACCGTACTACCATGAAGAATTTATTTTGCAGTGCGCTGGCTTTATTTTAGGGCCTCATTTTTATATGCCTTTTTTTGTACACCGTTTCATCCCGATATATATTCAACGGATCCGTTGATTCGCATTATAGCAGCACCTCGCTTTTTTTACCAGAATTTACCAACCCTAAAGGTCCACTTCTTATCCCTACCAGAATTAACCCATACCAGAATTTAACTGCTTTTTCTACAGTTCACCTTATTACAACCATTAGTCTAACATAGGGTATTACACCTGTATACTACATTTCCTCTTCTTCTCAGCATTTTCACACAATTTATTGCAATAGAATTATTCTTTTACTATTCTCATAAAATGGAATGTTTTTTTGCATCTATACCGTCTGATACAGAATCCGTCGTGTTGGGATATCCTATCACTCCGTTTCTTCATTTCAAAAAGGATTTTTGTGCCCTATTTCTCCCCTCGGAATGAATTTTTTGCTTGTCGTAAGATGTAAGAAAAAATTCAGAGATGAAGAGGGACCTGATGTAGAGTAGGTTGCCGGATTTTTAGTTTTTTTAGCGGTCATCAAGTATATATGTCGCAATTGTATCCTTCCGAAAACCTACCTTAACCGGTAGATTACTCAATAATAATAATATAAGTATACTCCAAAAAAATGCCCAATCGCTCATTATAACGACGTTGAACGTTAAACCCCGTTCGTTTTTTAGAATAAGAAACTTCATTCGCCCAATAATGTCAATTAAAATACTTGCAAGTCATTTTGTATCGGAGTGTGAAAATATGTATTGCACCTTTTCACCCAACAGTAGTCGCATGAAATGTAGCTTTGAGTGTTAGAAACACGGAATTCATCGTCACCATAAGATAAGTTTTCTCCGAAAACAAATTAATCCTACTCCAACCTTAGTCAGAGAAAGAATCTCTGAGTAAAATGGGGCATTTGAACTGGAGCAGTCTTGTCTCCTAGTGACCTCGACTGTTAACTTGGAATGCGTTCGCTCAAACAATTCCAATGGCCACCGCATTTTTTCGACATACGTTCGCGGTGGTCATAGATTTTCCAACCGTGAAGATGTAATGTCGGCAGGTAATGGATAATTAGAGGAGGAAAGCAGTTCTTGTTATAAAAACATTACCGAGCTTATTGGACGGCACTGTGAAAAGTGTTTAAAGTTGAAACGAGATTATGTTGAAATATAAATAAATTTATTTCCACAATTTTTGAGTTTTCCTTATTGGGTCGGATTCTTCTGGGACCCCCTATAAGGTTAATCCAAATTATAATAATCAAGCATAAGTTAAAGCGGTGGGTAATCCCTAATTCCACAATTTTTATTCTCCAGGTTTGTATAAACGAATGCAGGACCTAATTCAAGTATTTCTACAAAACGTAGTCAGCAATGTGGATGGCATTTTCTGATTACGGTTTCCATAAAGGTAGTATCCACAAAGTTATCGATAAACTAAATAGCTAACGCAATGCAATTAAATTCACTTACAAAGTTGAACATGGCCATGCACTTCCATCTCCACTCTTACTTTTCATTTAAAATGGCGAGAAAGGCTCATTTGGCATTTTAGGAAAAAAACACTCAATGAAAACTAAATATAGCCTGGTTTACCCTTCCCCCTTATCAACAACCCAAGGCAGCTTTCAATTGTTTAATGAATCTCGTGCAAACACTCCGCCCACACAACCACCTCACGGCATGGAATTAAAAAAACGTAAAACGCACAGTAAATGGATAAAAACCTAACATGATAAACATATTGTTCGCCAACAGTAGGAAAAAAACTTGAAAATCCCCTCGACGAAAACTTATAATGAAAGTGGAACAAGTATGTATATTACGAGGAATAGCAAATTTTACACCTGCTTAGGTATATTTAAAAAGGCACAGGCCTGTAGTTAGCTTAATAACTAGACAAATAAAGCACGTTAAAAGAATTTCAATTGCCTCGCGCGCGTTATCGCCCGTAACTACAGCACTGTTTACATTTTCAGCAACAATGATTCACCCGCGTGAAACAAATTGGAATATGATCATTGCACTGCTTCCTTATAAGGAAGTAGAATATTTGTGAGAAATATGAAAGAGGGAGAGAGTGAAAAAGAGACAAGGAAGAGAGGGAAATTAAAATCTGACCTCCCATGTCAGAGGTCAACTCGACGCTGACATATTAAGCATTGATAAATGTATAAATAAATCAATGTGTCAACTTACAAGTATTCCTATTCGCTGCATTCTTCGAAGCTCCATTCCCTAGGAATCCATATTTCATTCCTGCACTTCGAGGCGTATCCGTCCATCTCACTCTCTCGCAACACTCGGGCATTCTTCCCTTTCCAAGGGGAGAATCCTTTCCAAACAAACACACGCAAACCGATCACATCACTGAAATCAGATTCAAAAACAACTTAGCCAAGAGTCTAAACACTAAAGAATGTGCATGAAAAAACTTTCCATTTTCAGTATGTATATATTTCGCATCCAAAAAAATGCCATATTGCTCATTATAACGACGTTGAACGTTAAACCCCGTTCGTTTTTTATAATAAGAAACTTCATTCGCCCAATTATATCAAATGAAATACTTGCAAGTCATTTTGTATCGGAGTGTGAAAATATGTATTGCACCTTTTCACCCAACAGTAGTCGCATGAAATGAAGCTTTGAGTGTTAGAAACACTTAATTCATCGTCACTTAAAGATCAATTTTCTCCGAGAAAAAATTATCCAACTCCAGCCTTGGTCAGAGAGAGAGAGAGAGTCTCTGAGTAAAATGGGGCATTTGAACTGGAGGACTCTTGGCTCCTAGTGACCTCGACTGTTAACTTGGAATGTGTTCGCTGAAACAATACCAATGGCCACCGCTTTGTTGCGACAAACGTTCGCACGCGTTGGACTCCGGTTCGTAAAAGTTTAATGAGTACTTGAGTTTACCCTTTTAATGAGTATGGAAGCAGGATGCAATGAGATGGGGCCTAGAAATAAGTACCTACATTAAAAAAACTAGGGTTGACGAATCGGAAAGGCAGTGAACCACCTGTGGATGACGTGACGTCTTAAATTACAGGGTGTGGCTATATAAATTTATTTTTAATTAAGGAAGTTATATACCGCACCCTGCATTTAGTTTAGCTACGTTTGGAGCAGAAAATTGGTTGAGACATTGGTTCTCTGGAATAGAAGAAGAACGGAAATCTTAGTGAAGAAGAGCAGTGACTTATATCGTCGCGTACCAAAATCTCTCCGTCTTTTCGGCATTAATTTTATTTTGAAAATAATCGAAATGGCACAACTTCCCGTTTCATTGTTAATTTTGGTGTAATTTAACTTTTCCCGTGGCAAGCTTTAAACGGATTAGTTACTACCAATCGCACAAGAAATCAGTCGACACTTGGGTCCCATAATTACTAGGAATCGAAATATCCTTCCCTATTCGCAATAATAAGTATAAAATTACCTCGAAATAAAAGAATTACACCCTTTTCAACAAGTGCAGCCCAGAATATAAGGCATCAAAAAATAATCTAAAAAGGCGGGAACATTAGACAAGTATCCACTCACCTCCTTCCGACGCGACGACACATGACCAACTGAACGGGTAGCTCATCGAATGAAGAGCAGGTGGTCGAAACCGTTGGATGACGTCATTTTTTAAATTTGAAAATATGCCATGAAGTTAAATTCTTAAGAGTAAATTAAATCTAAAGAAAAATTTCATCGAGATTTAAGTAGTGTAATTTTAAATATATTTCTCTTTACTAAATAATATATTTTTAATTGAATATTAATTTTGTTATATTATTCAACTAACTGCCGTAGTCTGTTCTTCAAACACAAGATGTCGCCAGTGGAAATAGTTCGCCTTTGCCACAAGAAACGACTACGCAAAGGCGCGAAATGGCGCAAAGACACATACCTAAGAAATATCGAATCGGATTTTGGTATCGTGGTCCATCCCTATCACCTACCAACGAGAAGTCTAACTCTCCTCTCTCCTAGAGAGACGGATTATTTTTTTCTCTCGAATATATCACGGTAACTTAATATTTGCCAGAGTACATACGTGCCCACTGAGATGATCCACTTCGGTTAACAGCAAAATCAATCATCGTGCGAAATTCGGAATCAACTCTTGACAGCACGAGTCGCCATCCTGTGGATACTATGAAACATTTTGATTGAACATAGCATGATAAATTTGAGGGGACTTTATAAACGTTCCCAGGGGAAATTGGAAACGTACTCTGGGCACAGGGGTTGAGTGCGGTCGGGGTAGAGGTCACTATTGCGATCCCTGGGACACCAGGAATACCCGGAATGAAATCGAAAACATCACTCTTTCCCGGGATTGCGCCAATCGTCACCAAGTAATAATAAGACTGAATCCAATGTCAGATCTATCCACGATTCGCAGCCGCGCGGATCACCGTCGTTATTTTTAACAATTACTAGAAAACAAAGGTTCGATTAATCCGTGGTCAAGGCGCACTTATTACCAAAGCACTGCTTGACAGGCGTTCCTTCTAAGAACAGTGGCAAGCCCTTCGAGACTATTCCAGCTTCTATTCGTGGAAGTGACTATACGGACACGATAATCTTTTCTCCTCTGTACGTAGCTTGAGAATTTAACGGCCTAGTGTCGGCATTTTACTGACGTGATCTGAAGGGAAACTGGGGCGCAGGAGAATTTACTTGAGGTTGTAATTTTCCTTAGCCTTGTGTTCCACTGGAGGTGCAATGCCACCTTTGTAGTGACTGCGAAAGCACCAATTCTCATTTCTACGAGTTGAGTGCTCAACGGAAAATGTGAACTCAAGTTAACTCAATGCACTCGTATTCTTTTCGAAAGAATGACTACTTTAAAATACCTATCATTTTTTGTTTGGGTGTTCTTCGCACTTGTATTTCTAACTATTTCAGTTTCCATGAATGAGGCGAGTGGAATTATAGTAGGTATTTAAGAAGCGTCTACCTAAGAAACATCCTTTGACTAAGAAGAAGGAAGGAACATCACCAAAAGTAGGAAAGAAAAAAAGGAATGGAATTGGCTGGATTGAATTCCGAGGATACAAGGACGCGTGATACTGTAAGTAGCATACTATACATTCACCGTGTTACACTTTTTTGTGTGAAGTGAAATTGTGTTCCACACACAAACACACTTCGAAATGTTCCTTTACGAGGGTAAGCACTGTCGGCAACAACCTCGCGTTATTTTGGAAAAAGGAAACCTACTCTCGCCCCTCAACCAATTCAATACAGCATTGACCCTGCATATTGATTGGACTCCGTTCGGTGTTTTCCGGCAATGGAAGGAGGCCAACACTTTCCATGTCGTATTTATGCATCGAGCACATCTGTATTATTTTTTGAGAGTACACCCACGTACTGGTACCCTAGCGTCTTTCGCTATTGGAGTAATGTTGTTGTGGTACCGGTTTTTATTTCCGCCCATAATACCCACTGCCCGGAAAATCCTGCCTCTCCCAAATCACCCACCTATCCCCAACGACGCGAATTACCTCAACTGTCGCTCACCCCCATTTATAATAACCACTCCAATTAGAACCCATAAATGCAACACAGCAATTCATTTTTCACTATCTCGTCAATCGATCTTTCATTAATTATTTATAAAAATACATCCGAATTTGGACACTGATAACTTACAGTTGGTTGTTGTTTTATTTGTGGAACCTACGTATAATTCTTATTACGACGTTCATTATTAATAATCGACACTGCATGGCGTGTTTGTATGCCTGCATCATTATGTACGGACATAAACAATACGCGTATTAATCCACCTGCTCGTCTGTTACACCATGTGATCTTAGTAAGGCTTTCGGCTGTGTTAAACATTCAATAATACTATCAAGTCTAGAATGTTATGGTACAAAGGGTTTTGCAGGTAAACTACTGAAGCCATCCATATTTGGATAATCGCGACCAAGTGGTTGGCTTTTGATCTGCAGCTCTTAAAGTGAAATATGGTGTCTAATTTTCCTCTATGCATGGCCCAGTCGTTTAACCATCATCATTAATGATTTGCCATGTAATATGAAATCTACATCTGATTCATATGCCGATGACCCCACGTTTGTGCAAAAATCTCAACATCTAGAAGATGAAAATATATGATCAAATTCTACTCAATGAAAGACTAAGGTATGGTTTAATATTATCACAATTATCATACACTTTGCATTCATATTGATGATGTTTTTTGGAATTTAAGTCTTTAATTCAAAATAACTGACATTGTAACTGCTAAGATCCTAGGAATTTATATTGATACTAAACTTAAATGGGAGATCCACATCAGTCAGATCTGTGATGATTCTCATTTCAAATAAGTATCGTTTAACACGCCACCATGCCTTTTTCCAATGTCATTTGAAGTATTGTGTTGAGTTATTGGGTAATTCCTCACATGTTAAACAAATTTTGCTATCGCAATGGAGAGCTATTTGCTCTCTTGCTAATATACCACCACGTGATTCCTGCAAACCTTTTTTTCTTAGGTATGGGACCATGAAAGTAGTTAGTTTATATATCTTTAAGGCTCTGATTAATGCAAAAGTTAATCTAGAAACTTACCAATGAAGATCTCACATCCGTCACTACAGGGCAAGAGGGACTACTTATTGTAGTTGGTGATCAATTTACAACACATTTCATGATGTGATCATTCGTCTGTATGATTGTCTGCCTAGTCAGTTGCAATTGAACTGCATCCAGTGCTTCAAGAATAGGGTATATACCTGGATACTTGCTCGCCTGTTTCATTGTAGGATGAATTCTTTTGTGACAATCTTCAAAACATTCAAGTCTCATGTTTATACATAGAGATATATTTATATTGATGACACCTAATATGGTTGTACCATTTTTCAAAATGAATAAATTATTATTATAAGATATTATGACTAGGTATTATTGGCCAAAACCTAAGGGAGTTACATGCCCTCAAAACAATGAGAAAGTATTTCAACTTGGAGATGCAGTCACACTGTTGAAGTAGGGGATCGCTTCCGGTGAGGGAAATAATTTTGTTTCAAATTCAAAATACTTTGCCATTAAAAAATGTATCATTGTGTAATTCATTTTATCTTGCTATTATTGACTGAAAGAGTTCGATAAAATTCCTTGGAATGCTTGTGTTCCGTCCTCTCACATTTCCATCAGACAACCCCGTATAAGTTTGTATTTGAAAAAAAACACTGTAAAATATAACTATAAGTTTAGCATGGAAAAAGAATGTTTTTGGGAGAAAATGTGTAAAATTTTTCCTGACCTTCCAAACGTCTGCCTCCGCAGAAAGATGTTTCTGTAGTTCCATTCACTGTTCTCCTATTCTGTCCCTCTCTTCATGGATGTGCATTTCAAATTATCTATAAACCTCAAACTTATAACATTGTATACAATAATTTATACAGTTTTTTTCCCTGCAAAAAATCTCCCCAATCTCAAAACATATCATCTTCCTAATCATGGCAAGACTTTACAGAGATAAAAAATTAATGTTTGATTCATATCCTAATTTCAGCGTAACTGATGAGACCTGGTGAGACCTTGGTGAATATTGAGAAATACCAAGTCAATTCATTTAAATGAAGGCTTTTTTAATATCATTTGGGTGAATATTTTTGTAGAATAAAAAATAAAGGGAATGACTTTTCAAACAATTATTATATTCAATATCAAATTGTCATTATGATAAAATAATAATTATTACAGAAGAAGCCACCAGAGCCATAGTCTATAATTTTCATGCTCTTTTGCTTGCAGAATTAGGCTTTAGCCAGAGATTTTCTTGGCTATATATCTTTCATCATTTTGCTTCACAGGTTTTAGAGCCAATTCACAGGTCTCCATGGTCATGTAGGAATTATAGAATTTTCAGGTATTATTACGTATTCTGTTGAATTAGTTTACTGAACAATCAAGTAATTTTTACTCGACTCTTCCATTCAGTGTTTGACGATTCTGCCAGACTCCTGAGTTGGAGAGTACTGCAGTGCAGATCTCACACCACAGCCTTCTAATTTGCTGAAAGCATTTTGACAATACTTGACTTATTCCTTCCTTTCTATTGACCTTGACCTATTCCTTCATTTGACGATCTGGGCCCCCATACATCATTCTACCATACCTACCTCTCCTTTTCTACCCAAAAAACTTATGCCAATCACTCCAAATGGAGCCAGGGCCTTCAGTACTCAAAATATCACCATCTACCCCTGATCATCTTCCTTCTCCGTCACATTTGGACCTAGTCCATCAACCGCATTTAACGATAGACCAACAGCCTCCTTCACACCATCCCTCCTAACAACAGAGACACCCTAGCCTGGTGCGCGAGTCCCACATCCTATTGGGCTCAGTATTACTCTACTCTTGCCTATCAAAGTATTCAGGGCGTGATATAATTTCCCTTTTTAAACATTCATTTATTAAGGCACTGTAAGGTACTGTACAATTCCTAATGGACATAGGTTCAAATTTTCTTGGCATCAAATGGGCCAACATAAGAAGAAATTCAATTTGGCAGTCAGAAATCTGAATCCTTTTGTGATTTAATGGAAAACAGCCCTTGCCATAACACAGTAATGGGAGTGGATGGGAGAAAGAGAAGCTCAGCCGGTCATATTTGCCGAATGAGTGGTAAACATGCTTGATAGCAGCAAGGTTTTTAGTGGCTGCCCGGAATTTTAAACATTTCAACTCATAAAAACCTTAAAAAAGACCCTTTGATAATAATGTCCAATTATATTAGACATAACTGAGCAGCTGATCACATACATAAGCCACAGCAGTACCGTAAAGCTCAACAACTGCAATATTAATTATTTCCTTTCTAACCAGGGCTATGAGAACTTGATATTGAAACAAATACTGATGACAGAAGATATAAGTAGATTCAAATTAAGACAAAATAGGATTCCAGGATATTCAAGTGGTGTAGACATTTTTAAGGTTAATCGTTATGCCCTTTGTAGGGGAACCTTTGCCACTGGCCCTAAGTTATAACTGGATGCCTTTTTAAAAGTTCTTATAGATCATCACCTGTAATACCCAGGCTGCCCTTCTGATAGACATCTTTCTGCTCTTGGACCCGGCATCATTGCCGCTACAAGTGAATAACCTCAATTGGGGAAAAAGAAAAGTTTTTCCTCTTTAGAACCTGCAATAGACCTTTAAAAATTTAATTTCCAGGTTTTCAGTGGTCATTGTTGTCAACTTGATATTTCATTTTAGTCCTCAGTTAATATTCTTTAACCTTAAGTTTTGTGGAGAGATATTTAAAAAGAAATAATTAATCAATAAATTTATACATGGTCTATCTTCAATTACATTTGAAGTTAATTCATGTTTGGTTTCTTTTTATTTTTCAGAGTAGAGTAGGATTGAAACAGCACTTTCCATAATTTGGTAATAATTTCATTCCTTTTTTTTAATTTTAATTTTTTTAAATTTAAAGATTTTAGTGAAAGGGAAAGGAAATCGCCCTCCTACCCTGATATGCGAATTTCACATGCCGTCCGGCTTAGTACCGGGTGAACTCTACCATAACACACCGAGCCGCATGGTTGAAGGATTGGTTTTATGATATGGACAGGTTTTAGAATAAGGGTGAAATGGGTTAATTACACAGGAAGGTTGAAACCATGTCAGTAAGCAAGAAAGGGAAATTGTTCCAAGGAATCAAAGAAAAGTTGGGAATAAAATTAGTTCAAAGGTCCAAGCTTGAATCAATTAAGACGGTTAGGGTAGAAAATACTCCTACTAAAATGCTCCTGACTAATTCATAGCATTTAATAGGTGGGAATTTGGCCAGAAAATTTCAATAAATCATTGCTAGTTCTTGTTCATAAAATCAATGTTGATGATCGATTAATGAGGATGTTTTTTTCTTTTGTACATTTCGGGAAGGAACTTACTTTACAGCGTTAATGTGGCATAAAGAATGAATATCTTGCAGAAAATAGGAAAAGATTGGATGGATAGGATGGAGACCTGCCTGCAGCCTGCACATACCTCAATTACTAAGATGCAAGTGGCAGATGGGAAGTAGAGAGGAGCAGCCTTAGGAAGAGGCCAAAGGAAGGGGTTTCCATGACCACTCATACACTTCCATGAATGCGTATGGAAATGGGTATAGGAAGCATGGGAGGAATTATCCTTCATTAAACTTGCAAATTTAAAATGTCAAATCATCTGTAATGTTCTCTGTAATCTCAATGAAAAGACAAAGCTATTGAAATGGTGACTTTTCCTCCTAGGGAGAGCGATTCCCCTTGTCAATGGATGAGCTGTTATTTTGGAGTGAATTTGTGATGGATTGAATCCTTGTTGATGAAGGCTGCAAGGAAGGTTACCTTATTGACGTATATGTAACTTCTTGGGTCCATTTATAAATATTTAATTGCAACAATTTCAAACATTTCTCAATGTGAATTTGTGAATGTGTTAAATTATTGGTTGTTTAAATTGGAAAACTGTTGTTAAAATTGAACTACATATTGGGTCAGGATAGTTTTTCTTAAAAGAAATTGTGATATATTGTTTGATTAACTGGTGAGGGAAGCTCAAGATGATACGGCAGCTCTTTGATTTTTAGCTATTTGACTAAATGGCCATGCTTATTATTTTAAAGGTTGTTTCCTAAATGAATTTTCTATTCTGGTTTTGATTTAAAAAAATTAAACATTTAAAGTCGTTATTACATCCTGTTGTGGTAGAATCGAAGAAATTCACATCGGACCTCTAAAGGCAAGGTAAAAATAGTTCATGGTCACTGTGAAAATCTTTTTGGGTTCAATGTTTACCTCCCTTTTCAATCTATCATGCTTTGGTCGATACTTTTATACTCTAAAATGATTCCACAGAGTTTCACCTTACATCTTAAGATGCATCAAATAAAGTGAATAGTTTTACTGTTCTTTGAGTGGTAGGGGACCAGCCTGGGCAAAGAATTAATCGTGAGGGCACCGCTACGAGTAAGAGACGTTTCCTAGAACTTGAGGGAATGTGCGCAAGCTGCTCCTTCTTGTTGTTCTGTGGCATCAAAGGGGGAAACCAAAGGGGCTATCATTATAAAAGGATGAAGCTAATAACAGAAAACTGCGGAACATTTATTGTCACAATGCCCAATTGCAAGAGTGCATAGGTGCAGATGGCACAAGGTGTTGCTCATTGCAATAGGCCATCTGCTGGCTGATTTGTTAATGCATCTTTGTCCACCCCCCCCCCTTCTATCCTCTGGTAGGAAGAATAGGAAGACTCCCAAGTTCACAGATGTAATGTGTATAACCCCCAAATCACCACCCTTGCAGTGGTTAAGGCTTGGGCAAATGGAGATGGATAGAAAGGAAAAACAAATAGAAAACAATTTGCAAATCAAAATCCCTCAGATGCTGTGGGAACTGGACCAGGCAGCCACTGTGGGTGCTCTCTGCTGGGGGCATTGTTGTTGTGGGCTGCTCATCACCTCCATGGGATTTGGAGGGACTGGACGTAGTAAGAATCTTATCTCGTGGGATGTCATCTTTCAAATAGAAGGCTGGCTTAAGTGCATCAATGGACACCGTTGACACGAAGGGTGAAATATTTTTCCATCATCTTTATCACTTCAAATGGTCCGTCGTATGGTGGCTTGAGGGCAAGCTTTGTTGTGTCATGGTGCACAAACACTTGGGATAAGGAAGCCAAATCACGGTGCTGAAAAATGACCTTCTCCCTATGATGGGTGATGGGAAGAGGACACAGCTGCTGCATGTGACCTCTCAGCTGTCCAGCAGAGTGACTCTCAGTTGCCAGGACTCATATTCTCTCTAGTGCCCATCATATAAATCTTGGGAATGATAAATGAGGTGGTTTCCTGTTGCCTTCTTCAATAGTGTTTTAACATGAAACCATCACTCAATTGCCGAACCACTGGGGTCCACAGACTACCTATCATTTTGGTCCTAGCCTTTGACCTATCTTGTGCACACGAATATTCAAAACTCCACCAATCAAAAGTGCAACTTAAAAATTAACCAAATCATCATTTGAATGATTGCTATAATTGTCACACAAATAATACTGATATGGGGTTCACCAAACTCATTATCAATACTCAAGTAAACATACTCTTCATGATTTATAAAATACCTCATCCATTGATTTAGTGGAATTAAATTGAAAATATCACCACAAGAGCCAGGTATAAATTGAAGACGGGTTGTGTTTTTAAATGATCCTTAGGGCATATCCTAGAATAAAAGCTCATATTGACAGTTTTGGATATTATCCCAGATTTACTTAAATAAAATACAACTAGAATTTTCTCTCATCTTTTACACCAAAAGCACGGCGTAAAATAATATGGAATCCAGCAATACTGTCTGAAGCACCCTGTTTCCAATGCAAATGTTTTAATGTACCCCTGTTCACAAAAGTAATTCCCTTCAGTACTTAGATTCTCTTGATCATATGTTAAGAATTAATGCAAGCTATTATAATTGGATTTTAAAGAACTTCTCTGGTATAATGAGTGTGTCAAGTAACAGGACAGGCTGAAGAGCTACTGCCTATTGCTTATACAGGTAATGTATGTAATTCTAATAATAATTTATCCTTTCTCTCTCAATTGAAAATATAAAAGAATTTTCCAAAGAACTACCCTTGTTTACCCTTACAGAATATGCCTAATGCCTTAAGAAAGCAGAATATGCCTAATGCCTGCAAGAAAAACAGTTTACTTGGTATTTAGTAATAGAGACCTTCAGTCAAATATTTCTGTAGAAATAGAAAACCAATTGATTACTGAGTTAGAACATACCACTTTATTGGGTTTAGAAATAGACAACAAGTTAAGCTGGAGGTTTCAAATGGAAAAATGTAGTAAAAAATTATGTTCAGCCCTATTCCTTTTAAAAAATCTTGCCAACTACTGTAATACAGAAGTATTAATCCCAGTATATCATGGTATATTTGAGTCCATAGCTCGATATGGCATAGTCTGCTGGGGGAGTTCAGCACATGGAAACATCAACAGAATACTCACACTTCAAAAACGTGCATTAAGGGTTATATTTAAACTAAATGCAAAAAAATCCTGCAGGGAGTATTTCAAATGTCACAAAATCATGACCATTCCCAGTATATATATGTATAATGTGATATTGTATGCCTGCACGAAAACACCTTCACTGATCAGAAATAGGGACGTTCACAAGTACGACACCAGGGGCAAGGAAAATCTTCATAATGGCCATTGCAGAGTAGCAGTACTAAAAAAAACCCCAGAAGTTTCAGGAAGACTACTGTTTAATCGGCTTCCTGAAGAGTTAAAACGAATACTCCCCCAAGAAAATAAATTCAAAAAAATGTTAAAACATTTCTTTTTAAATAATGTTTTTTATAGCGTCCAAGAGTACACAGAAAGAGCCAATGTAGGAAATTCAACTTTTTTAAATCCTTAATACTCATATATGTCATGTACATTATTATTCCTAAGAACCTGTATACAATTGATGTAATTTGACGAAGCCCATACAATTATGTATTGTTCTATGGTGAATAAAACTATCTATCTATCTATCTCTCTTAATTTTTTCACCAAACATAAGCGATCACAATACAGATCCTCAATACACTGATGAAACCGAATAACACTTTGTTGTTGGTATAAATTTTCCCAACCCCATTCTCCAATTTGCTTAATGCCCTTCCAATGGTCATTGAAATGTTTTGGTGCATGCTGATCTGTGTTTCCTAAGTTTCTGCCCTAATCAAAGAGCCCCAATTATAATATTACTCCATCCATTAAACAATGCAATAAAATGTGCACATCAGCAACTAACTACCATTATTAGTTGATATGTGGGCATTTCCAAATTACATATCTATTGGAGATGAAAGCCATTTGGAAACACAGATATTGAGTACGATATTAAGAGTTTCAAGAGATGACAAAGGGTGAAGGATTCTAAACTTGATATGGGTTAAAGTGCTACATAATTAGCTTTATGTGTGTGGTTGGTTTATTTCAGTAACTCCCATTCTGTAAAAATTACCTGATAGCACGCTATAGACTATTTAATATTTAGTAGTGATATCATGAACATTAGCAACATGCTATTTGAAAATTTAAAAATATCAAATGAAATCTTAATCTTTTCTGTTATCAGATAATCCTTGAGCATCGTGATCAATTCCTAAGATTCTATCCTTAGCATTGTTTACTGTGAACATAGCTATGCATAATGCAACAAAAAATGAATATCCTGCCATTTATTTGGGTTTTCTCAGTAGCTTTTAATGCTTAGCTGTCCCCTTCATTCTTCCACTTTTCTCTTCCACCTTGATGTTATGTCTACCATTTTGTGTCTCCTACATCCTCTTTTCTCTTTGAACATTTCCTGTAGAGTATCCTCTTGTAAGCCTTTCCATCTTAGTCAGTTCTCTATCAAAATCATCACCATTTTCCACAACCTTCAATATGTACTTTATTTTTACTGAATTTCATTAGCATATAATTCCTCAAACAGCCAATATTTTCTATTCTCTTCCCTGTCCACATGTCAAATTGTTTACTTTTTAAATGTGTTCATTGTGTAAATACTGATTACTCAGTTCTAAACTGCTTCCTGAGAAAGATTCATACTGGTGACTGAGCTGATATTTGACCAGAGTAATATGTAATGTATTCATACCACTTCACCGACTCCCACATATATTAGAACTATTTAATTGCTCTATTCTGTTCTGAAAATATGTGCAATTTCATTTTATCAAGAGTCGAAGTACCTACCAAAATACATATTTAATTCTCCATTAATATTTAAAAGTGGAAATTACTGCTTATTTCGTGATAAAAATATTTGTGCACAAGAAGATTGGAAACACTCCCAAGTAAACTTATAACTTCAAAATTAATCCCATTATCATTACAATGAATGGTATTATTGTATAAAAAAGTATTGTAGATATGGTGTTCCCCAAGCTCATTCTGATTACTCAAGTAAATATACTCTTCTCGATTATTAAAATTTTTCATCAAAATATTAAGCAGAATTATATTAAGAATTTCAATGTTGGCACTAGTCATAAATTAAAGTAAGTTTCTGAACGACTTTTGAATGATTCTTAGACCATTTAATAGACTTTTTAAATGTTAGTATAATACTTTTTGTAAATTTATAGTATTTATTTAAGAGTTTATAATATTTTCGAAATTATTTGTAGTATTCTAGCTGAAATTAAATTTTTCATCATGTCAAGTGTCCCTTATTGGAAGGGTGTTTTGTAGTTATAAAGCATTCTTAAACAGAATGCTCTACTGGCGGTCGAAAGGGGCGTCAATATGGTGCGACACAAAGGTTATCGGGGAAATTCAGAATAACTACACCGAGTTTTACCCAAACAATCATATATTATACAACATCAGTCATAATGCACCATTTAGATAGGTATAAGCAAATTATGGATGGCTAGACCCTCGTTAAACCAACGCGAATGCGGACAGCATTAAAATGGAAGAACATTACCTGGAAGAGGGTAAAGGCAGGGCGGACACGGTCAGAGCCCTCGTCCATCGGAAAGGAAGGGAGTATGGCAGGGTGGACGCGGTCACGACACACATAACCTAGGCAGAGCCCTCGTCCGTCGGAAAGAAAGGGAGTATTGCAGGGTGGGCTCGGTCACGATGAATGGAACCTAGGCGGAGCCCTCGTCCGAAGTTAGTCAGCAATAGGACACCTTGTCGCGACAAACGCAACATAGTCGAAGCATCGTGCCCTACCGGTCACCGCCAGATAACCAACTGACTCCTTTTACGACGACGACGACATGCTTTGCCGTTTTTTAAGCGGCTTTATATTTCAGAGGTCGCCTAGTTTTGCTTGTGCTCATTGTCACAATATTTAGTTCCTATATCTTCCTGGAGCACCACCAGCGTCGTTGTATTTCCCTCTTATTATTTATTTAATTAATTTTTCGTATTGTTTAGGAGTGTAACATTATTTGGTCTTCTATATTTGTCATAGGGGCCTATTTTATTTTGTTTGGTTTATGTCATAGCTCCATTAGTGTTTTCTTTTATATTATCAAAGTATATTTAACACTTCGTCATAAAGAAAGTTTTTCTATGTTTGTTTTTTGGTACACCATCTCGTTTTCCTCCCAGGGGGGGGAGACCAAAAGCCAGCCTCAGTGTCTTCCTTTCTGTACTATTTAATTTATCCATCAGGCATCTACTGACTTGTCCCATCTACCCAGGTGCTGCGTAGGTCAATACTGGTCTTATTACTATCGTGGTACTGTATATTAGTACTTTTATGTCTTGAGGGGTAGCGTTTTGTCTGAGAATCGGTGCCAACTGCGACCTTACAGCGGTCGCCTTATCTCGTATCTGTTTAATATGTATTTTGAAGTTCAGTCTGTCATCCATGTCCACTCCTGAATATTTGATACTTTTACTCCATTCAATAGGTTGTTGTCCAATCCTGATACATTCGCTAGATATTTTAGGTGATCTTGGGTGGGAGAAGAGCATTGCTTTGTTTTTTTTGTGTTTATCTGCAATTTCCATTGTCTGTACCATGATGTTATCTCGTCCAATGCGTCTTGTGGTCTTTCTTTGACTTAATTGACATTTTTCCCTTTTACCAGGATTGCGGCATCGTCAGCGTAGAGGGCAGTTATACTTTGCCAGTCATTTCTATGCATTGGAAAGTCGGCTGTATAAATGTTAAATAGCAGTGGGCCTAATATGGATCCTTGTGGGACACCAGCTTTGGCAGTTGTACTGTCGCTTATTTCTTCTCCCCATTTAACTTTAAATGTCTTTCCGTCTAAGTAAGACTATTTCCATTTTTTCATCCATCCTGGGAAATTCCACGACTGCATCTTTTGAATTAGGCCCCCATGCCAGACCTTATCAAAAGCCTTAGACAGGTCAAGGAAGATTCCATTGTTTTTTTACTTTTTTATTGTAAGCATCACTTATAAAGTCTGTCACTCTATGAATCTGTTGTTCGGTTGAGTATCCCTGGCGGAATCCTAACTGTTCTTGCGGTATGGCTACCTTTAGCTCCGCATATCTCTTGATGTGCGGTGCTACAACCCTTTCGAAGAGCTAACCCAAGCTTGAGAGGATCCTTCCACAGTGGCGCACTTTTTAACGTGAGCCACCTTGTAAAGGAGTAAAACATCACTTCCTCAGACGCCCATGAAGACCAAGCCTGGTGTAATCATTCGCTCCGCTCTCTGGATTGCCTTTTTAGAGGACCGGGAGCAAGGATAGAAGGTGTTATAACCCCGTACTCGGCTAGCATCACTATAGTGCTGAGTCATCTGGCTTGGGAAGAATGCCGGGAGAGAGAGAGAAAACTAATTTGTTACATAGTGAGAAGTTTTTCTGTTTGTAGCACAGCAGTGACCAATCCTTTGTCACCGGCCAATTGAGAAATCTTCTTTGAGGTATCTTCGACTCGCGCATCCTGTACCTACCAGAAAATGCAACCCCTATCCAAACATATTATACCTCCTCTGTTTATACAATCCTCTGTTTATACGGATGTATTTGCCTAAGAAACTTAAAATATTCACAGTTTACTTAAAATTAACACAGAAAATTCACATTTTATAACCACGTTCTTTGGAATCCCAAACGACTCCGAAGTTCTTTACACCGAGAGTTTTTTCTTCTGAGTCCTAAATTGTTCGTATTGACAATCAACCATAGTCCAATGCTGGTTCATGGGCAAACATAGCAAGATCACTAATGAATTACTTTTCGGTACACTTAACACAGAGTACACTTAATAATCCTAAGCATAGAAGCACTTAAACCTAATTTGACAAGATACGAACTTATAAGCACTTATTTTGGCGTGAAGGCTTGGGAAGCTTGCACTCTTAGAGCCCGGCGACGTCGATATAGAAATCGTCTGGCTTTGTTATGTCTTTTCCGTCCTTTAGGGACAACCTTGGCCTCTACAAGCGTAGAGGGGAGTCCACCCTGTAAGGGAGCACAATGAGGAGACTCTGGGGAACTAATCGGGTTCTCGATGGAGTCCGGTCTGCATCCCTGTGAGGAGAGTCCATGTGAGTTGGCTGCCCAGGATTCCTGAAATTCCCGCATGACTGTATCCCACCAGCAACGGAACCGGCGCTCTTCGTACCGGTTCACCAATCCCACAACCTCTGGCTGGTTGAGATGCCCTGCGGGGGTGAGAGATGGCCTTTCCTCCGGGGTTCCTCCTTCTGGGAAAGCCACCAACCTTCCAATGGATCGTCCTGGTCCTCCTCACCAGACTCTCTGGTGTGGCCATGCAAACGTTCCCCATCATGGGGCTCTGGGGGTCCTTCAATCCCCAATTGACTTCCGCGGCTTACTGTAAGGGCGGTGGTGATAGGCTGGTCTTGATCTCCTGGAAGGTTTTGGGGCGTACTCCGGAAAAGGTCTACCAATCGTCTTAGATGAGCTGCGGTGGTTACTCGAGCCATGCCATAAGGGACAGGAAGTGATTGTTGAGGCAGGAGGACATCGCCCTGGTCTTGGTCTGAGGTTATAGGTGTGGCTTGAATTGAGTATCCCCGGGATGTGCCCTTGCCGAGCCTCCTTCGGGGTGACTTGAGATGTCAGAGGTGGTGCTCGTCCGGCCAGTGAATTCCCCTTCCAAAAGTGTTTGAGGATGCAAGGGTTCGGGGTCAGGAGGTAAGGGAACCAAGTTCCTCTGGTGGGCAGTAATTAAGCGCCCATTCTGAACGTTCCTTATACCGTAAGTGGCTGGGCTCCTCACCTTCTCCACAAGGTGGAGGTGTGGTCCATTATCCATAAGGTGGTGTTCTTACGTTTCTTCATTCATGCGCAACGCGCCACAGTCCACGAGGTGAAAGCCAACTTTTAATCTCCATTAGCAAAGAAGAACATTCATTGGAGAAATTTTTTAAAAATCTTTCCATTTTTAGGTGAATATCACCTAAAAATGGAAAGAATGACACTAATAAATTGCCAATTCAGTAACTAAAGGAATGTTTGCCCAAATAATACTTTTATTGGCCACAGACCATACATATCACGTACGTATAGGAGTCTTCGAAAAAGGAATTTACAAAATACCATTTGGCAAAATAAACATTCTTAAAAAGGAGTGTACATATTAAAGTGTGCAATAAAAACTATGCCTTACAATTACTTTGTGAAAAGGTTTTTACGGCATTGAATTGCTTGTCTTTGAATTTCGGTATTCTCCAGCCACGTTGGTTGTCCTTTGGTGATGACAGCTTTGCTGGTCATCCTGCCTGTATCTTCAGGTCGCAGTTATTTGTTGATGCTTACTTGTCCTCTTTATATAGAGCTGGTAGTCAAGTTCTGCCCTCTGATAGGATAGTCCTTTTCCATGCACTGTTTAATGGATATCCACGTGTAAATTTCTTGGTCTTTGACCAGCCTACGAGGTTATCATTGTTGCTGGATACCCTAAATGAAAATTACATTCCAGTCATCATAGGCTGATGTATATACTATGGTTTCCCCCAAATCCATGATACCTTAGGTCAAATTTGAAAACAATTTGAAAACTGAACTAACCAAATGATTAAACAAGAGTCATCAAAGTTATTAGCACAAAGGTTGATTTTTATAAATATGGGAGTGCAGGTCACCTCAAAAATGCCTGAGGCATGTGGGATGAAATAGTTTGAAAGAATACCTCACAACCAGTTGTAAAGGTGCTTGGCAAATCAGGGCATCATGCCAAAATTAATGAACAGAGATGAGGCAGTTCATTACCCTTGGCTTCCTTTGGTTTGCATGCTGAGCACCCTAAAAATAATATGATTCCGTTTGAGCTGAGAATTTTCCGAAGTCACCAGGAATCATGCTTGGCCCTTGGGAGTTAAACTGAATTATCTTATCCCATGGCCAGCACACCTTCCAGAAGAAATAATTGCATACTAAATTTCCATCATACAATTCTGCTAAACTAATGATGAAATCTGAAAATTAACTTTTTCAAAAAATAATTGTATATCAACATTCCTGCATCATTGGGATGTTGAAAATTCAGATTTTTGTAAATTTTTTGCATTGTATTTCTAAATATGTGATGGTTTGAACATTGGTTACTCTATACTCTCAAAAAAAACTAATTTGAATCCGCAAATGCACCTTAGGTGTCATAAAACTGATTGGATTCCTATTCCTATCTATACAAAAAATCTACATGAACTCACTTCATTTGGTATATACTACATACCTGTATTTAAATAGTTGTCTCTCAAAATTCATATCCACCCCCACTTTATTTAATATTACTAGATAATAAAACTGACTTTAAGGAAATATATTAGTCCATTGTTAAATAAAATTTTAAAGTTGGCATTAGAAATCCACTAAAATACAGCCACTTCACTTCTCAACCTTGCCAATAAAGAATACCTGTCACCGCTTATTACAATAAATCTTCTCCAGAGCAACTGGATGATATGTCCTCGTCGCTTACATGAACTCAGGCAGAGCAATGATTTCATCAACTTTGATCCTGACCCGATCCGAGGTCCGAACCAGCTCTCAAAGAACTGTGAGACCTGGAAAAGGAGGTGGATGTAATTGTTGGTCAACTTTGATTCCAAAAGTGCGCATTACCTGCATCTTCACAGGGCTTTGCACTGGAGCAAACTTGAGCCTTATGTGATGACTTTCTGGGACAGTCCGCAGTGAGGCAAGAAAGAGTACGCCTCAGGAGAATGGTAAGACCGCGAGGAGAAAACTGATGGAATATGCAGGAGAAAGAGGATAATGATAATTGTAACTCAGTTTAAGGAGATGAGTGGACGAAGGTACAAGTGGAAAATGCTGGAAGGAAACTGGAATCAGATTATAAATTACGGTTTGGCACAGATTTAGGAATTAACTGACATTGTGTCACAGGAGAATATGATGTAAAGTGGAATTGCTATTTGCGCATTTTAAGCACTATGGGAAACAATTGAAAGAGAAAGGGAAGGACTAATAAGAAAATTAAGGGTAGAAGAATGAATTGGGGCGAATGGAATGAGTACCAGGAGGTAGTACGGAAAAATCATAGGAAAAGTGACAGAACGGATAGAGGAGAACAATGATCAGTGTATACGGGGTTCGTCCGGAAAATAAGTGTACTGAGCTCAAGAAAAAAAATTTATTGCACTTTTACATATCTTCAGCTAATATTCCTCAAAATAGGACCTTTGTGAGTCGATACACTTGTTCCAGCGGCGTTCCCATTCCTGGAACGCTCCCGCGAAGGCATCATCGGGAACCTCTCGAAGACACGTCGTCACGGCCTCTTTGACGGCGGCCAAAGTCCCGTCACCCGAAACAGCGTTCTCTAAAAAATGTGGATCATTTTTGCAGTGATCCGCAAGTTGTGTCGCGATTTCCAAACGATTGAGTCTTTGATCATTACTAAGCACGTTCGGCACCAACTTTGCACAAATTTTTCGCATCTGTAATTGCTCCCTAATAATCTCGTGCACTATTGTTTTTGGCACATTACACTACTCTGCTATCATCCGAACACTAAGACGACGATCAGAGTTCAGTACGTCGCGAACTTTTCGCACATTTTCGTCGGTGAGTGTCGTTGATGGGCGTCCAGGCCGTGGTTCGTCGTCGACCTCTTCTCTGCCCTCCACGAACATCTTGTGCCACCGAAAGATCATGTTTCTGGACATGGCTGACTCCCCGTAAGCCTGGATAGTCATACCGACAGTTTCGGTAGACGATTTCCCAAGCTTTACCGAAAATTTGATGGAATAACGCTGCTTCGGCATCGCATTCCGTGACGTAGGTCGAGCGTGGAGGTTCGCGTTAACAGAGCTCCTCACTACACCACAGCTCAGAGCCGACTGCCTTTCTCAGCATCGCTTGCCAACATACCCCCCTCCAATCGCAGCCCGTCAGAGCGGTGCTGGGCGCGCCTGGAGCGGCGGGAAAAAATCAGTACACTTATTTTCCGGACGAACCCTGTAGCCTGGCTTCAGTAGGGGGGGATGGTAGGGAGAGTGGTGAGGGAGAGGGATGTGTGAAGTATTAAATCTTTACGTGGAAGTGCTAAGTTCCTTTTTCTGCCTTCATCGTATTGTTGTTTGTGGGTAGGTGTTATATGTATAGAAGTGTGGAATGTTTTTTTCCATTAATGATATGTTTACATCTAGGAAGGTAATTTGGGAGGAGGAAAGGGTATAGGTAAAGGAAATTGGAAGAAGTATTCAGGACATAAATGACAGTTTTCAGGTATTCAGTACAATGTGGCCAGAGAAGGGAAATATCCCATCACGACAAAGCGCCTTTCCGCCTTTGCAGAGGTTCCCTGGTGAAAAAACCGTCCTTTCCTCGTTTTTCTGCGTCTGAGAGACCATACATGTTAATCAAAGGTAACAGCCTTTGTCGACCATTAATAAACGTGGAATTTGGTCGAATGACTCAGTATTAATACACATCCTTCAACTGGAAAAGCTGTATTATGTAAATGCAGTAAGAATTAAAAAAATAGATTTAAGTCGCGGCAAACGAAAGAAACGCCGCGACGAAGTTTCGCCTTCGCTTAAACAAATCGCCCGTCGAAATCTATGCAATGCAAAGTAGGGCTAATGGACAAAATTAATATTTATTGAATAGTAAAACTAGTATTTATTCAGCGGTCCCCGCATCAATCTCTACATTGGTCCTTTGTATGGGAATCTCCTGTTGAACCATATTTTTCGAAGGATTCCGCGAAGCTACAGGAATGTCCAAAAGTTAATCATCCTTCATCCTACTCGCCAAGGTGACATTGTCAAATCATCTGCAATGTCTCTGTAATGTCAATGAAAACCCAAAAATATTGAAATGGCCACTTTTCCTCAAGGGGAAAGGCCTTGTCAATGGATGAGCTCTTATTTCGGAGCGAATTTATGACGGATCGAATCCTTTATGATGAAGGTTGCAAGGAATATCGACATATTTGTAACTTTTTGGGTCAATTTATAAATATTTTCTTTTTTTTCAAAAATTGCAAATATTTCTTAACGCTGCTCCCTCTTTCTCTGTGGTATTCCATTTGAGTGTACCTGCATAATATCCACCTCTAGCCTGTGAGACATGGGTTGATCCAACACCAAAGCTATATTTTATTGAGATTGAATTAAATGATATTTACCAAAGGGAAAATTATGAAATTCGAAAGGTGAAAGTAAATTTTAATAAAAAGTTTGTCATTCTACTATGTCCCCGGCATCGGCATAAAATAGCATTCGTTAATATTTAATATATAATTTATAATATCATAATGCCATTATATTTATCAATTAAGTAATAATGTTTCAATTTGTATTTTCTAAAGAATTAATTAATAATAATAGCAATATTTATTAGTGTTGGAAGAAGCAGATTTCTTCATTTAAAATAATATAAACAAGATCACATTAATTAATCTTTAAATAACAAATGTACTTTGGGCATTCTTTTGTAGACATATAGTATACAACCTAATATTCATCCATTCTATAAAAGTTTTCAACCATGGAAAGGAAAATAATTTCAAGACTTATGTTTTTCAATTGCTTTAATGATTTTTTCGACGGGGGTGGCATTTGGCCTGGCATTCGCCCGGGGTGAAGGGAAACCCGTAAAAACCTCCACAGGCCGCCTTACATCATAAACATATAATCATTCAATTTAAGTTCACATACAAAGCATATTTCTACATCATAAACAATATCACATCATAACATAACACATAAAAAATGTACGCAAGTGACATGTTTGTAAATTCGCTTTGTGTTTTATAGTGACTCATACGCAGCAAGCCCCACTCAAACCAAACACATTCACACAGGTTAGTTATTACAGACGAATATACTACTACACCTTGTTAGATCTACCAAAACCCAATAATCTATCCGTTAGTTAGCTACGAATGCATTCATACACACTCCTAAATACTCCAAGCACACAATGTGTATCCTACGAGTGTTTAAAATGAAGTGATGCGAGTGTCCGAGGGATTGTATGTGTAACAGTGGTCATATTTACATCCATTACCTATATAGAACACTTTACATTTGACAAATGTACAACATTACATTTATAAAATACACAGGTGAGTAAAAAGTCTTCTTAAGCTCCTCTTCGCCCCACCAATGGAAGGCTCCGCCCGAACGGTCCGTGCGTCCGGCCTGAAATGACATCATGCCTACTTTAACTACAGAGTCATACAGCCATGTAATTTCTTAGTGCAGGAGGGAGGACTCGATGAGTTATCACTTGAATCACTGCAAGGCTAAGAGAACTACTCCCCAAATCTATTTCGCAATTTTTAGTATTTCTTAATAAATCAGTAAAAACCTTCGAATCAAAGTAGCGTTGTATTTATTAAAGAAGAAATAAGACTTTAAATTTAGGGAAATGTTAAAATAATGCCGATGGAGAAAAATATGCCATAAAAATTTATTAAAACATGTTACTATGCGTTCGATCTTTAAAAATCAAAACTTACCATGGTAAAATATACATTCAGCTCTTGTTTTTCACACATAGCTTTACGCGTATGAATTCAATGGTAGAAGATGCATTGTAATGTCGTTAAAATATAAAAGATTGGTAAATTGAGCCAGTTATACCCTGTATTTAGGTTTGAAACGGTTATAAGTAATACCAATAGATTGTGAAAATACTCACATTATGTAGCATGATGTAAGTGAGACCCTTATTTCTTCTAACTTCATTTCACGTAATAAGCGTTTAAGATCCTGCTGACTAGCGGGCTTCCACTTTTCAGGATACAAATCTTAACCTTTTCAAGCTGAGCATAGTTCTTTTTTCAATTGGCCATAAGTGTTTCCTCGGTTTCTTCTATCTCAAGTTGACTTCTTGGTCGATCCACGTCTCGCTGGCAGCTATAGAGCGGAACATTACATACCCATTAATCCACTGGATGAGATTGGTTCCAACAAATAAACACCCTCGACATTAACATGACCAGAGAAAAAACAGAATGCCAATACCCAACCAAAGGCGACAAAAGATCAAAACATTCAATGCAAAACACGGCAAAAATCACATCTCCCCATGGATATACGCATTACCTTAATCTATATACATTATAACCTATTACCATCCATTGCTGATATCTTGACTACGGAATTTAAATTATGGCGTTTTTGAAAAATTAAAACCTTCTTAACAAGCCTTCAAAATTTAACAAAAATTTCATAATTTAAAGATAAGGAAAAAAATCATAAATTCTTGCAAAAAAATAATACGCATTCAATCCATAAAAATTAAACTACACATAATAATAAAGAAATAAAAAGGTTTTTTGTAAAAAAAAGGTCTTTAAAGAAAGAAATTAAAGAAAGTAAAAAAAATTGAAAACAATGGTGCAAAAAAAATGAAACCTGAACTAAGATATTACCGATAAAAAAAAATAAAGAAACATTATAAAAAATACCCTCACGTTTAAGCGTGAAGAATTCTTATCCTTTCGTTTCATTTTGCTTCATTCGGAGACGCAGTTTATCCATGTGTAAGTGGATGTAGAATAGCAAATATCATATCCTATCACTTCCCTTCCTCTTCACGTAGGTCCTCGCTTCATGGTAATGTGTCCATTATCAATAAAGTGGTGTTCTTACGTCTCTTCTTTCATCAGACGAGGCCTTGATTGGTCAACGTCATTTTTCCTAAAAAAGAGCGGATTAGTAAACAAAACAATTACACTATATGTGATTGGCTCCAACGATTAAAAATCTCTCAACAATCATAGAATTGGAAGAACGACAGGGCGCCGAAAACCAATCCACATGATAGAAGAGTGGGAGTCAATCATTCAGAGCCGCACACACAACAAAAAATTAAAATTAAACGCGGGAATACGCCTAGCCTTAGTTACAATGTATTCCGACCCTAGGGGTCTAAATCTAACCCTATGGCATCGCATCTCCATGGCGTAGGTCTATTCTTCAATGTAATGTGTCCATTCTCCATAAGTTGATGTTCTTACGTTTCTTCTTTCTTCATACGAAGTCTTGATCGGTCCACGTAAATTTTCCTGAAAGAGAGCGGATTAGTGCATACAACAATACACTATATGTGATTGGTTCCAACGATTGAAACTCTCTCAACAATCATAGAATTGGAAGAACGACAGGACGCCGAAAACCAATCCAATGATAGAAGAGTGGGAATCAATCATTCAGAGCCGCACACAAAACAAAAAATTAAAATTAAACGCGGGAATACGCCTAGCCTTAGTCGCAATGTATTCCGACCCTAGGGGTCCAAATCTAACCCTATGGCATCGCATCTTCTTGGCGTAGGCCTATTCTTCAATGTAATGTGTCCATTCTCCATAAGTTGATGTTCTTACGTTTCTTCTTTCTTCATACGAAGTCTTGATTGGTCCACGTAATTTTTCCTGAAAGAGAGCGGATTAGTGCATACAACAATACACTATTTGTGATTGGTTCCAACGATTGAAACTCTCTCAACAATCATAGAATTGGAAGAACGACAGGATGCCGAGTACCAATCCACATGATAGAAGAGTGTGAGTCAATCATTCCGAACCGCACACACGACAAAAAATTAAAATTAAACGCGGGAATACGCCTAGCCTTAGTTGCAATGTATTCCGACCCTAGGGGTCCAAATCTAACCCTATGGCATCGCATCTTCTTGGCGTAGGTCTATTCTTCAATGTAATGTGTCCATTCTCCATAAGTTGATGTTCTTACGTTTCCTCTTTCTTCATACGAAGTCTTGATTGGTCCACGTAATTTTTCCTGAAAGAGAGCGGATTAGTGCATACAACAATACACTATTTGTGATGCGTTCCAACGATTGAAACTCTCTCAACAATCATAGAATTGGAAGAACGACAGGATGCCGACAACCAATCCACATGATAGAAGAGTGTGAGTCAATCATTCCGAACCGCACACACGACAAAAAATTAAAATTAAACGCGGGAATACGCCTAGCCTTAGTTGCAATGTATTCCGACCCTAGGGGTCCAAATCTAACCCTATGGCATCGCATCTTCTTGGCGTAGGTCTATTCTTCAATGTAATGTGTCCATTCTCCATAAGTTGATGTTCTTACGTTTCTTCTTTCTTCATACGAAGTGTTGATTGGTACACGTAAATTTTCCTGAAAGAGAGCGGATTAGTGCACACAACAATTACACTATATGTGATTGGTTCCAACGATTGAAACTCTCTCAACAATCATAGAATTGGAAGAACAACAGGGCGTCGAAAACCAATCCAAATGATAGAAGAGGGAGTGTCAATCATTCAGAGCCGCACACACAATAAAAATTAAATTTAAACGCGGGAATACGCCTAGCCTTAGTCGCAATGTATTCCGACCCTAGGGGTCCAAATCTAACCCTATGGCATCGCATCTTCTTGGCGTAGGTCTATTCTTCAATGTAATGTGTCCATTCTCCATAAGTTGATGTTCTTACGTTTCCTCTTTCTTCATACGAAGTCTTGATTGGTCCACGTAATTTTTCCTGAAAGAGAGCGGATTAGTGCATACAACAATACACTATTTGTGATGCGTTCCAACGATTGAAACTCTCTCAACAATCATAGAATTGGAAGAACGACAGGATGCCGACAACCAATCCACATGATAGAAGAGTGTGAGTCAATCATTCCGAACCGCACACACGACAAAAAATTAAAATTAAACGCGGGAATACGCCTAGCCTTAGTTGCAATGTATTCCGACCCTAGGGGTCCAAATCTAACCCTATGGCATCGCATCTTCTTGGCGTAGGTCTATTCTTCAATGTAATGTGTCCATTCTCCATAAGTTGATGTTCTTACGTTTCTTCTTTCTTCATACGAAGTCTTGATTGGTCCACGTAATTTTTCCTGAAAGAGAGCGGATTAGTGCATACAACAATACACTATTTGTGATTGGTTCCATCAATTGAAACTCTCTTACAATCATAGAATTGGAAGAACGACAGGACGCCGAAAACCAATCCACATGATAGAAGAGTGGGAGTCAATCATTCAGAGCCGAACACACGACAAAAAAAAAAAATTAAACGCGAGAATACACCTAGCCTTAGTTGCAATGTATTCCGACCCTAGGGGTCCAAATCTAACCCTATGGCATCGCATCTTCTTGGCGTAGGTCTGTTCTTCAATGTAATGTGTCCATTCTCCATAAGTTGATGTTCTTACGTTTCTTCTTTCTTCATACGAAGTCTTGATTGGTACACGTAAATTTTCCTGAAAGAGAGCGGATTAGTGCACACAACAATTACACTATATGTGATTGGTTCCAACGATTGAAACTCTCTCAACAATCATAGAATTGGAAGAACAACAGGGCGTCGAAAACCAATCCAAATGATAGAAGAGGGAGTGTCAATCATTCAGAGCCGCACACACAATAAAAATTAAATTTAAACGCGGGAATACGCCTAGCCTTAGTCGCAATGTATTCCGACCCTAGGGGTCCAAATCTAATCCTACGAATTCGCATCTTCTTGGCGTAGGTCTATTCTTCAATGTAATGTGTCCATTCTCCATAAGTTGATGTTCTTACGTTTCTTCTTTCTTCATACGAAGTCTTGAATGGTCCACGTAATTTTTCCTGAAAGAGAGCGGATTAGTGCATACAACAATACACTATTTGTGATTGGTTCCATCGATTGAAACTCTCTCAACAATCATAGAATTGGAAGAACGACAGGACGCCGAAAACCAATCCACATGATAGAAGAGTGGGAGTCAATCATTAAGAGCCGCACACACGACAAAAAATTAAAATTAAACTCGGGAATACGCCTAGCCTTAGTCGCAATGTATTCCGACCCTAGGGGTCCAAATCTAACCCTATGGCATCGCATCTTTTTGGCGTAGGTCTATTCTTCAATGTAATGTGTCCATTCTCCATAAGTTGATGTTCTTACGTTTCTTCTTTCTTCATACGAAGTCTTGATTGGTCCACGTAATTTTTCCTGAAAGAGAGCGGATTAGTGCATACAACAATACACTATTTGTGATTGGTTCCAACGATTAAAACTCTCTCAACAATCATAGAATTGGAAGAACGACAGGACGCCGAAAACCAATCCACATGATAGAAGAGTGGGAGTCAATCATTCAGAGCCGCACACACAACAAAAAATTAAAATTAAACGCGGGAATACGCCTAGCCTTAGTTACAATGTATTCCGACCCTAGGGGTCCAAATCTAACCCTATGGCATCGCATCTTCTTGGCGTAGGTCTATTCTTCAATGTAATGTGTCCATTCTACATAAGTTGATGTTCTTACGTTTCTTCTTTCTTCATACGAAGTCTTGATTGGTCCACGTAATTTTTCCTGAAAGAGAGCGGATTAGTGCATACAACAATACACTATTTGTGATTGGTTCCATCGATTGAAACTCTCTTACAATCATAGAATTGGAAGAACGACAGGACGGCGAAAACCAATCCACATGATAGAAGAGTGGGAGTCAATCATTCAGAGCCGAACACACGACAAAAAATAAAAATTAAACGCGAGAATACACCTAGCCTTAGTTGCAATGTATTACGACCCTAGGGGCCCAAATCTAACCCTACGGCATCGCATCTTCTTGGCGTAGGCCTATTCTTCAATGTAATGTGTCCATTCTCCATAAGTTGATGTTCTTACGTTTCTTCTTTCTTCATACGAAGTCTTGATTGGTACACGTAATTTTTCCTGAAAGAGAGCGGATTAGTGCACACAACAATTACACTAAATGTGATTGGTTCCAACGATTGAAACTCTCTCAACAATCATAGAATTGGAAGAACGACAGGACGCCGAAACCAAATCCACATGATAGAGCAGTGGGACTCAAACATTCAGAGCCGCACACACAACAAAAATTAAAATTTAATTGCGGGAATACGCCCAGCCTTAATTAGTTCAATTTAAGTAAACATATAGAGGATATTTCTTCATCATGAATAATATCAGATCATTACATAACACGTGTAAAATGTACGTTAGTGACTTGTTCGTAAATTCGCTGTGTGTTTAATAGTGACTCATACACAGGAAGCACCAATCAAACCATACTCATTCACACAGGTTAGTTATTACATACGAGTATACTAGTGCAATAGGCTACACCTTCTTAGATCTACCAAAACCCAATAATCTATCTGTTAGTTAGCTACCAATGCATTCATACACACTCCTAAATACTCCAAGCATCCATGCACACAATGTGTATCCTACGAGTGTTTAAAATGAAGTGATGGCGAGTGTTCGAGGGATTGTAAGTGTAACAGTGGGCCTATTTACATCCATTACATACATAGAACACTTGAAATTTGACAAATTTACAACATTACATTTATAAAATACACAATTGAGTAAAAAGTCTTCTTAAGCTCCTCTTCGCCCCACCAATGGAAGGCTCCGCCCGAACGGTCTGTGCGCCGGTCCTGAAATGACATCATACCTACTTTAACTACAGAGTCATACTGCCGCGTAATTTCTTTTTGCATTCTATATATATCCAAGATGTTTGTGGCTCCAACGATTGAAACTCTCTTCTCTATCATAGAAGAGGAATTTCGAGAGGATGCCGAACACCAATCCACGAGATAGAAGAGTGGGAGTTAATTACTCAGGCCGCACACACAACAAAAATTAAAATTATTCGCGGAAATACGTCTGGCCTTAAATGCACAGTTTTCCAACCCTAAAGGTCTAAATCTAATCTTAAAACTCCTCTATTCTTGACCTACGTTCACTCCTCATTACATTGTGTTCATTTTCATATTTGAATACCGTGCTACCATGAAGAATTTATTTTGCAGTGCGCTGGCTTTATTTTAGGGCCTCATTTTTATATGCCTTTTTTTGTACACCGTTTCATCCCGATATATATTCAACGGATCCGTTGATTCGCATTATAGCAGCACCTCGCTTTTTTTACCAGAATTTACCAACCCTAAAGGTCCACTTCTTATCCCTACCAGAATTAACCCATACCAGAATTTAACTGCTTTTTCTACAGTTCACCTTATTACAACCATTAGTCTAACATAGGGTATTACACCTGTATACTACATTTCCTCTTCTTCTCAGCATTTTCACACAATTTATTGCAATAGAATTATTCTTTTACTATTCTCATAAAATGGAATGTTTTTTTGCATCTACTTATACCGTCTGATACAGAATCCGTCGTGTTGGGATATCCTATCACTCCGTTTCTTCATTTCAAAAAGGATTTTTGTGCCCTATTTCTCCCCTCGGAATGAATTTTTTGCTTGTCGTAAGATGTAAGAAAAAATTCAGAGATGAAGAGGGACCTGATGTAGAGTAGGTTGCCGGATTTTTAGTTTTTTTAGCGGTCATCAAGTATATATGTCGCAATTGTATCCTTCCGAAAACCTACCTTAACCAGTAGATTACTCAATAATAATAATATTAGTATACTCCAAAAAAATGCCCAATCGCTCATTATAACGACGTTGAACGTTAAACCCCGTTCGTTTTTTAGAATAAGAAACTTCATTCGCCCAATAATGTCAATTAAAATACTTGCAAGTCATTTTGTATCGGAGTGTGAAAATATGTATTGCACCTTTTCACCCAACAGTAGTCGCATGAAATGTAGCTTTGAGTGTTAGAAACACGGAATTCATCGTCACCATAAGATAAGTTTTCTCCGAAAACAAATTAATCCTACTCCAACCTTAGGGGGGATCGAGATGGTGCGGGGGCTAACGTACTGGCTTCCCACCCTGAGGGCGCGGGTTCAAATCCCGGCGGTGTTGAATATTTTTCAGAGGTATCTCGATCCCTACTTGAGGTGCTTTGTGGAGGGCACTTTGTGTGAGTACGCCGTACGTCGGATGGGACGTTAAGCCGCGGACCCCTTGGCGCCTTTCGTAAAGAGTAGGCTAATGCCGACGCCGGGTTTCTCTCCACCCTTCATCCTTTCCTGTCCTTCCCCTATGGCGCAAATGACCTTAGCTGTCGGTCGCCTCCCCTCAAAACTACTACTACTACTCCAACCTTAGTCAGAGAAAGAATCTCTGAGTAAAATGGGGCATTTGAACTGGAGCAGTCTTGGCTCCTAGTGACCTCGACTGTTAACTTGGAATGCGTTCGCTCAAACAATTCCAATGGCCACCGCATTTTTTCGACATACGTTCGCGGTGGTCATAGATTTTCCAACCGTGAAGATGTAATGTCGGCAGGTAATGGATAATTAGAGGAGGAAAGCAGTTCTTGTTATAAAAACATTACCGAGCTTATTGGACGGCACTGTGAAAAGTGTTTAAAGTTGAAACGAGATTATGTTGAAATATAAATAAATTTATTTCCACAATTTTTGAGTTTTCCTTATTGGGTCGGATTCTTCTGGGACCCCCTATAAGGTTAATCCAAATTATAATAATCAAGCATAAGTTAAAGCGGTGGGTAATCCCTAATTCCTCAATTTTTATTCTCCAGGTTTGTATAAACGAATGCAGGACCTAATTCAAGTATTTCTACAAAACGTAGTCAGCAATGTGGATGGCATTTTCTGATTACGGTTTCCATAAAGGTAGTATCCACAAAGTTATCGATAAACTAAATAGCTAACGCAATGCAATTAAATTCACTTACAAAGTTGAACATGGCCATGCACTTCCATCTCCACTCTTACTTTTCATTTAAAATGGCGAGAAAGGCTCATTTGGCATTTTAGGAAAAAAACACTCAATGAAAACTAAATATAGCCTGGTTTACCCTTCCCCCTTATCAACAACCCAAGGCAGCTTTCAATTGTTTAATGAATCTCGTGCAAACACTCCGCCCACACAACCACCTCACGGCATGGAATTAAAAAAACGTAAAACGCACAGTAAATGGATAAAAACCTAACATGATAAACATATTGTTCGCCAACAGTAGGAAAAAAACTTGAAAATCCCCTCGACGAAAACTTATAATGAAAGTGGAACAAGTATGTATATTACGAGGAATAGCAAATTTTACACCTGCTTAGGTATATTTAAAAAGGCACAGGCCTGTAGTTAGCTTAATAACTAGACAAATAAAGCACGTTAAAAGAATTTCAATTGCCTCGCGCGCGTTATCGCCCGTAACTACAGCACTGTTTACATTTTCAGCAACAATGATTCACCCGCGTGAAACAAATTGGAATATGATCATTGCACTGCTTCCTTATAAGGAAGTAGAATATTTGTGAGAAATATGAAAGAGGGAGAGAGTGAAAAAGAGACAAGGAAGAGAGGGAAATTAAAATCTGACCTCCCATGTCAGAGGTCAACTCGACGCTGACATATTAAGCATTGATAAATGTATAAATAAATCAATGTGTCAACTTACAAGTATTCCTATTCGCTGCATTCTTCGAAGCTCCATTCCCTAGGAATCCATATTTCATTCCTGCACTTCGAGGCGTATCCGTCCATCTCACTCTCTCGCAACACTCGGGCATTCTTCCCTTTCCAAGGGGAGAATCCTTTCCAAACAAACACACGCAAACCGATCACATCACTGAAATCAGATTCAAAAACAACTTAGCCAAGAGTCTAAACACTAAAGAATGTGCATGAAAAAACTTTCCATTTTCAGTATGTATATATTTGTATAAATAGATAAATATACTAGTTGTATAAATAAATCAATGTGTCAACTTACAAGTATTCCTATTCGCTGCATTCTTCGAAGCTCCATTCCCTAGGAATCCATATTTCATTCCTGCACTTCGAGGCGTATCCGTCCATCTCACTCTCTCGCAACACTCGGGCATTCTTCCCTTTCCAAGGGGAGAATCCTTTCCAAACAAACACACGCAAACCGATCACATCACTGAAATCAGATTCAAAAACAACTTAGCCAAGAGTCTAAACACTAAAGAATGTGCATGAAAAAACTTTCCATTTTCAGTATGTATATATTTCGCATCCAAAAAAATGCCATATTGCTCATTATAACGACGTTGAACGTTAAACCCCGTTCGTTTTTTATAATAAGAAACTTCATTCGCCCAATTATATCAAATGAAATACTTGCAAGTCATTTTGTATCGGAGTGTGAAAATATGTATTGCACCTTTTCACCCAACAGTAGTCGCATGAAATGAAGCTTTGAGTGTTAGAAACACTTAATTCATCGTCACTTAAAGATCAATTTTCTCCGAGAAAAAATTATCCAACTCCAGCCTTGGTCAGAGAGAGAGAGAGAGTCTCTGAGTAAAATGGGGCATTTGAACTGGAGGACTCTTGGCTCCTAGTGACCTCGACTGTTAACTTGGAATGTGTTCGCTGAAACAATACCAATGGCCACCGCTTTGTTGCGACAAACGTTCGCACGCGTTGGACTCCGGTTCGTAAAAGTTTAATGAGTACTTGAGTTTACCCTTTTAATGAGTATGGAAGCAGGATGCAATGAGATGGGGCCTAGAAATAAGTACCTACATTAAAAAAACTAGGGTTGACGAATCGGAAAGGCAGTGAACCACCTGTGGATGACGTGACGTCTTAAATTACAGGGTGTGGCTATATAAATTTATTTTTAATTAAGGAAGTTATATACCGCACCCTGCATTTAGTTTAGCTACGTTTGGAGCAGAAAATTGGTTGAGACATTGGTTCTCTGGAATAGAAGAAGAACGGAAATCTTAGTGAAGAAGAGCAGTGACTTATATCGTCGCGTACCAAAATCTCTCCGTCTTTTCGGCATTAATTTTATTTTGAAAATAATCGAAATGGCACAACTTCCCGTTTCATTGTTAATTTTGGTGTAATTTAACTTTTCCCGTGGCAAGCTTTAAACGGATTAGTTACTACCAATCGCACAAGAAATCAGTCGACACTTGGGTCCCATAATTACTAGGAATCGAAATATCCTTCCCTATTCGCAATAATAAGTATAAAATTACCTCGAAATAAAAGAATTACACCCTTTTCAACAAGTGCAGCCCAGAATATAAGGCATCAAAAAATAATCTAAAAAGGCGGGAACATTAGACAAGTATCCACTCACCTCCTTCCGACGCGACGACACATGACCAACTGAACGGGTAGCTCATCGAATGAAGAGCAGGTGGTCGAAACCGTTGGATGACGTCATTTTTTAAATTTGAAAATATGCCATGAAGTTAAATTCTTAAGAGTAAATTAAATCTAAAGAAAAATTTCATCGAGATTTAAGTAGTGTAATTTTAAATATATTTCTCTTTACTAAATAATATATTTTTAATTGAATATTAATTTTGTTATATTATTCAACTAACTGCCGTAGTCTGTTCTTCAAACACAAGATGGCGCCAGTGGAAATAGTTCGCCTTTGCCACAAGAAACGACTACGCAAAGGCGCGAAATGGCGCAAAGACACATACCTAAGAAATATCGAATCGGATTTTGGTATCGTGGTCCATCCCTATCACCTACCAACGAGAAGTCTAACTCTCCTCTCTCCTAGAGAGACGGATTATTTTTTTCTCTCGAATATATCACGGTAACTTAATATTTGCCAGAGTACATACGTGCCCACTGAGATGATCCACTTCGGTTAACAGCAAAATCAATCATCGTGCGAAATTCGGAATCAACTCTTGACAGCACGAGTCGCCATCCTGTGGATACTATGAAACATTTTGATTGAACATAGCATGATAAATTTGAGGGGACTTTATAAACGTTCCCAGGGGAAATTGGAAACGTACTCTGGGCACAGGGGTTGAGTGCGGTCGGGGTAGAGGTCACTATTGCGATCCCTGGGACACCAGGAATACCCGGAATGAAATCGAAAACATCACTCTTTCCCGGGATTGCGCCAATCGTCACCAAGTAATAATAAGACTGAATCCAATGTCAGATCTATCCACGATTCGCAGCCGCGCGGATCACCGTCGTTATTTTTAACAATTACTAGAAAACAAAGGTTCGATTAATCCGTGGTCAAGGCGCACTTATTACCAAAGCACTGCTTGACAGGCGTTCCTTCTAAGAACAGTGGCAAGCCCTTCGAGACTATTCCAGCTTCTATTCGTGGAAGTGACTATACGGACACGATAATCTTTTCTCCTCTGTACGTAGCTTGAGAATTTAACGGCCTAGTGTCGGCATTTTACTGACGTGATCTGAAGGGAAACTGGGGCGCAGGAGAATTTACTTGAGGTTGTAATTTTCCTTAGCCTTGTGTTCCACTGGAGGTGCAATGCCACCTTTGTAGTGACTGCGAAAGCACCAATTCTCATTTCTACGAGTTGAGTGCTCAACGGAAAATGTGAACTCAAGTTAACTCAATGCACTCGTATTCTTTTCGAAAGAATGACTACTTTAAAATACCTATCATTTTTTGTTTGGGTGTTCTTCGCACTTGTATTTCTAACTATTTCAGTTTCCATGAATGAGGCGAGTGGAATTATAGTAGGTATTTAAGAAGCGTCTACCTAAGAAACATCCTTTGACTAAGAAGAAGGAAGGAACATCACCAAAAGTAGGAAAGAAAAAAAGGAATGGAATTGGCTGGATTGAATTCCGAGGATACAAGGACGCGTGATACTGTAAGTAGCATACTATACATTCACCGTGTTACACTTTTTTGTGTGAAGTGAAATTGTGTTCCACACACAAACACACTTCGAAATGTTCCTTTACGAGGGTAAGCACTGTCGGCAACAACCTCGCGTTATTTTGGAAAAAGGAAACCTACTCTCGCCCCTCAACCAATTCAATACAGCATTGACCCTGCATATTGATTGGACTCCGTTCGGTGTTTTCCGGCAATGGAAGGAGGCCAACACTTTCCATGTCGTATTTATGCATCGAGCACATCTGTATTATTTTTTGAGAGTACACCCACGTACTGGTACCCTAGCGTCTTTCGCTATTGGAGTAATGTTGTTGTGGTACCGGTTTTTATTTCCGCCCATAATACCCACTGCCCGGAAAATCCTGCCTCTCCCAAATCACCCACCTATCCCCAACGACGCGAATTACCTCAACTGTCGCTCACCCCCATTTATAATAACCACTCCAATTAGAACCCATAAATGCAACACAGCAATTCATTTTTCACTATCTCGTCAATCGATCTTTCATTAATTATTTATAAAAATACATCCGAATTTGGACACTGATAACTTACAGTTGGTTGTTGTTTTATTTGTGGAACCTACGTATAATTCTTATTACGACGTTCATTATTAATAATCGACACTGCATGGCGTGTTTGTATGCCTGCATCATTATGTACGGACATAAACAATACGCGTATTAATCCACCTGCTCGTCTGTTACACCATGTGATCTTAGTAAGGCTTTCGGCTGTGTTAAACATTCAATAATACTATCAAGTCTAGAATGTTATGGTACAAAGGGTTTTGCAGGTAAACTACTGAAGCCATCCATATTTGGATAATCGCGACCAAGTGGTTGGCTTTTGATCTGCAGCTCTTAAAGTGAAATATGGTGTCTAATTTTCCTCTATGCATGGCCCAGTCGTTTAACCATCATCATTAATGATTTGCCATGTAATATGAAATCTACATCTGATTCATATGCCGATGACCCCACGTTTGTGCAAAAATCTCAACATCTAGAAGATGAAAATATATGATCAAATTCTACTCAATGAAAGACTAAGGTATGGTTTAATATTATCACAATTATCATACACTTTGCATTCATATTGATGATGTTTTTTGGAATTTAAGTCTTTAATTCAAAATAACTGACATTGTAACTGCTAAGATCCTAGGAATTTATATTGATACTAAACTTAAATGGGAGATCCACATCAGTCAGATCTGTGATGATTCTCATTTCAAATAAGTATCGTTTAACACGCCACCATGCCTTTTTCCAATGTCATTTGAAGTATTGTGTTGAGTTATTGGGTAATTCCTCACATGTTAAACAAATTTTGCTATCGCAATGGAGAGCTATTTGCTCTCTTGCTAATATACCACCACGTGATTCCTGCAAACCTTTTTTTCTTAGGTATGGGACCATGAAAGTAGTTAGTTTATATATCTTTAAGGCTCTGATTAATGCAAAAGTTAATCTAGAAACTTACCAATGAAGATCTCACATCCGTCACTACAGGGCAAGAGGGACTACTTATTGTAGTTGGTGATCAATTTACAACACATTTCATGATGTGATCATTCGTCTGTATGATTGTCTGCCTAGTCAGTTGCAATTGAACTGCATCCAGTGCTTCAAGAATAGGGTATATACCTGGATACTTGCTCGCCTGTTTCATTGTAGGATGAATTCTTTTGTGACAATCTTCAAAACATTCAAGTCTCATGTTTATACATAGAGATATATTTATATTGATGACACCTAATATGGTTGTACCATTTTTCAAAATGAATAAATTATTATTATAAGATATTATGACTAGGTATTATTGGCCAAAACCTAAGGGAGTTACATGCCCTCAAAACAATGAGAAAGTATTTCAACTTGGAGATGCAGTCACACTGTTGAAGTAGGGGATCGCTTCCGGTGAGGGAAATAATTTTGTTTCAAATTCAAAATACTTTGCCATTAAAAAATGTATCATTGTGTAATTCATTTTATCTTGCTATTATTGACTGAAAGAGTTCGATAAAATTCCTTGGAATGCTTGTGTTCCGTCCTCTCACATTTCCATCAGACAACCCCGTATAAGTTTGTATTTGAAAAAAAACACTGTAAAATATAACTATAAGTTTAGCATGGAAAAAGAATGTTTTTGGGAGAAAATGTGTAAAATTTTTCCTGACCTTCCAAACGTCTGCCTCCGCAGAAAGATGTTTCTGTAGTTCCATTCACTGTTCTCCTATTCTGTCCCTCTCTTCATGGATGTGCATTTCAAATTATCTATAAACCTCAAACTTATAACATTGTATACAATAATTTATACAGTTTTTTTCCCTGCAAAAAATCTCCCCAATCTCAAAACATATCATCTTCCTAATCATGGCAAGACTTTACAGAGATAAAAAATTAATGTTTGATTCATATCCTAATTTCAGCGTAACTGATGAGACCTGGTGAGACCTTGGTGAATATTGAGAAATACCAAGTCAATTCATTTAAATGAAGGCTTTTTTAATATCATTTGGGTGAATATTTTTGTAGAATAAAAAATAAAGGGAATGACTTTTCAAACAATTATTATATTCAATATCAAATTGTCATTATGATAAAATAATAATTATTACAGAAGAAGCCACCAGAGCCATAGTCTATAATTTTCATGCTCTTTTGCTTGCAGAATTAGGCTTTAGCCAGAGATTTTCTTGGCTATATATCTTTCATCATTTTGCTTCACAGGTTTTAGAGCCAATTCACAGGTCTCCATGGTCATGTAGGAATTATAGAATTTTCAGGTATTATTACGTATTCTGTTGAATTAGTTTACTGAACAATCAAGTAATTTTTACTCGACTCTTCCATTCAGTGTTTGACGATTCTGCCAGACTCCTGAGTTGGAGAGTACTGCAGTGCAGATCTCACACCACAGCCTTCTAATTTGCTGAAAGCATTTTGACAATACTTGACTTATTCCTTCCTTTCTATTGACCTTGACCTATTCCTTCATTTGACGATCTGGGCCCCCATACATCATTCTACCATACCTACCTCTCCTTTTCTACCCAAAAAACTTATGCCAATCACTCCAAATGGAGCCAGGGCCTTCAGTACTCGAAATATCACCATCTACCCCTGATCATCTTCCTTCTCCGTCACATTTGGACCTAGTCCATCAACCGCATTTAACGATAGACCAACAGCCTCCTTCACACCATCCCTCCTAACAACAGAGACACCCTAGCCTGGTGCGCGAGTCCCACATCCTATTGGGCTCAGTATTACTCTACTCTTGCCTATCAAAGTATTCAGGGCGTGATATAATTTCCCTTTTTAAACATTCATTTATTAAGGCACTGTAAGGTACTGTACAATTCCTAATGGACATAGGTTCAAATTTTCTTGGCATCAAATGGGCCAACATAAGAAGAAATTCAATTTGGCAGTCAGAAATCTGAATCCTTTTGTGATTTAATGGAAAACAGCCCTTGCCATAACACAGTAATGGGAGTGGATGGGAGAAAGAGAAGCTCAGCCGGTCATATTTGCCGAATGAGTGGTAAACATGCTTGATAGCAGCAAGGTTTTTAGTGGCTGCCCGGAATTTTAAACATTTCAACTCATAAAAACCTTAAAAAAGACCCTTTGATAATAATGTCCAATTATATTAGACATAACTGAGCAGCTGATCACATACATAAGCCACAGCAGTACCGTAAAGCTCAACAACTGCAATATTAATTATTTCCTTTCTAACCAGGGCTATGAGAACTTGATATTGAAACAAATACTGATGACAGAAGATATAAGTAGATTCAAATTAAGACAAAATAGGATTCCAGGATATTCAAGTGGTGTAGACATTTTTAAGGTTAATCGTTATGCCCTTTGTAGGGGAACCTTTGGCACTGGCCCTAAGTTATAACTGGATGCCTTTTTAAAAGTTCTTATAGATCATCACCTGTAATACCCAGGCTGCCCTTCTGATAGACATCTTTCTGCTCTTGGACCCGGCATCATTGCCGCTACAAGTGAATAACCTCAATTGGGGAAAAAGAAAAGTTTTTCCTCTTTAGAACCTGCAATAGACCTTTAAAAATTTAATTTCCAGGTTTTCAGTGGTCATTGTTGTCAACTTGATATTTCATTTTAGTCCTCAGTTAATATTCTTTAACCTTAAGTTTTGTGGAGAGATATTTAAAAAGAAATAATTAATCAATAAATTTATACATGGTCTATCTTCAATTACATTTGAAGTTAATTCATGTTTGGTTTCTTTTTATTTTTCAGAGTAGAGTAGGATTGAAACAGCAACCCTGTCTCAAGGCTCTACTCATCTCTATCAACTCTGTGAGAACCAATACTTAATTCCACTGCAGTTGCAGTAGTTATAGTCATTTCATATCCTATGTCATTGAACAGAAATATCATGCTTCAATTATTAACTCACCAGACATTATAATGGCCATAATTTGTGAAAGTACGAGTATTGTTTTGAAGAGCACTTTCCATAATTTGGTAATAATTTCATTCCTTTTTTTTAATTTTAATTTTTTTAAATTTAAAGATTTTAGTGAAAGGGAAAGGAAATCGCCCTCCTACCCTGATATGCGAATTTCACATGCCGTCCGGCTTAGTACCGGGTGAACTCTACCATAACACACCGAGCCGCATGGTTGAAGGATTGGTTTTATGATATGGACAGGTTTTAGAATAAGGGTGAAATGGGTTAATTACACAGGAAGGTTGAAACCATGTCAGTAAGCAAGAAAGGGAAATTGTTCCAAGGAATCAAAGAAAAGTTGGGAATAAAATTAGTTCAAAGGTCCAAGCTTGAATCAATTAAGACGGTTAGGGTAGAAAATACTCCTACTAAAATGCTCCTGACTAATTCATAGCATTTAATAGGTGGGAATTTGGCCAGAAAATTTCAATAAATCATTGCTAGTTCTTGTTCATAAAATCAATGTTGATGATCGATTAATGAGGATGTTTTTTTCTTTTGTACATTTCGGGAAGGAACTTACTTTACAGCGTTAATGTGGCATAAAGAATGAATATCTTGCAGAAAATAGGAAAAGATTGGATGGATAGGATGGAGACCTGCCTGCAGCCTGCACATACCTCAATTACTAAGATGCAAGTGGCAGATGGGAAGTAGAGAGGAGCAGCCTTAGGAAGAGGCCAAAGGAAGGGGTTTCCATGACCACTCATACACTTCCATGAATGCGTATGGAAATGGGTATAGGAAGCATGGGAGGAATTATCCTTCATTAAACTTGCAAATTTAAAATGTCAAATCATCTGTAATGTTCTCTGTAATCTCAATGAAAAGACAAAGCTATTGAAATGGTGACTTTTCCTCCTAGGGAGAGCGATTCCCCTTGTCAATGGATGAGCTGTTATTTTGGAGTGAATTTGTGATGGATTGAATCCTTGTTGATGAAGGCTGCAAGGAAGGTTACCTTATTGACGTATATGTAACTTCTTGGGTCCATTTATAAATATTTAATTGCAACAATTTCAAACATTTCTCAATGTGAATTTGTGAATGTGTTAAATTATTGGTTGTTTAAATTGGAAAACTGTTGTTAAAATTGAACTACATATTGGGTCAGGATAGTTTTTCTTAAAAGAAATTGTGATATATTGTTTGATTAACTGGTGAGGGAAGCTCAAGATGATATGGCAGCTCTTTGATTTTTAGCTATTTGATTAAATGACCATGCTTATTATTTTAAAGGTTGTTTCCTAAATGAATTTTCTATTCTGGTTTTGATTTTAAAAAATTAAACATTTAAAGTCGTTATTACATCCTGTTGTGGTAGAATCGAAGAAATTCACATCGGACCTCTAAAGGCAAGGAAAAAATAGTTCATGGTCACTGTGAAAATCTTTTTGGGTTCAATGTTTACCTCCCTTTTCAATCTATCATGCTTTGGTCGATACTTTTATACTCTAAAATGATTCCACAGAGTTTCACCTTACATCTTAAGATGCATCAAATAAAGTGAATAGTTTTACTGTTCTTTGAGTGGTAGGGGACCAGCCTGGGCAAAGAATTAATCGTGAGGGCACCGCTACGAGTAAGAGACGTTTCCTAGAACTTGAGGGAATGTGCGCAAGCTGCTCCTTCTTGTTGTTCTGTGGCATCAAAGGGGGAAACCAAAGGGGCTATCATTATAAAAGGATGAAGCTAATAACAGAAAACTGCGGAACATTTATTGTCACAATGCCCAATTGTAAGAGTGCATAGGTGCAGATGGCACAAGGTGTTGCTCATTGCAATAGGCCGTCTGCTGGCTGATTTGTTAATGCATCTTTGTCTCTCCCCCCCCCCCCCTTCTTTCCTCTGGTAGGAAGAATAGGAAGACTCCCATGTTCACAGATTTAATGTGTATAACCCCCAAATCACCACCCTTGCAGTGGTTAAGGCTTGGGCAAATGGAGATGGATAGAAAGGAAAAACAAATAGAAAACAATTTGCAAATCAAAATCCCTCAGATGCTGTGGGAACTGGACCAGGCAGCCACTGTGGGTGCTCTCTGCTGGGGGCATTGTTGTTGTGGGCTGCTCATCACCTCCATGGGATTTGGAGGGACTGGACGTAGTAAGAATCTTATCTCGTGGGATGTCATCTTTCAAATAGAAGGCTGGCTTAAGTGCATCAATGGACACCATTGACACGAAGGGTGAAATATTTTTCCATCATCTTTATCACTTCAAATGGTCCGTCGTATGGTGGCTTGAGGGCAAGCTTTGTTGTGTCATGGTGCACAAACACTTGGGATAAGGAAGCCAAATCACGGTGCTGAAAAATGACCTTCTCCCTATGATGGGTGATGGGAAGAGGACACAGCTGCTGCATGTGACCTCTCAGCTGTCCAGCAGAGTGACTCTCAGTTGCCAGGACTCATATTCTCTCTAGTGCCCATCATATAAATCTTGGGAATGATAAATGAGGTGGTTTCCTGTTGCCTTCTTCAATAGTGTTTTAACATGAAACCATCACTCAATTGCCGAACCACTGGGGTCCACAGACTACCTATCATTTTGGTCCTAGCCTTTGACCTATCTTGTGCACACGAATATTCAAAACTCCACCAATCAAAAGTGCAACTTAAAAATTAACCAAATCATCATTTGAATGATTGCTATAATTGTCAGTAAAATAATACTGATATGGGGTTCACCAAACTCATTATCATTACTCAAGTAAACATACTCTTCATGATTTATAAAATACCTCATCCATTGATTTAGTGGAATTGAATTGAAAATATCACCACAAGAGCCAGGTATAAATTAAAGACGGGTTATGTTTTTAAATGATCCTTAGGGCATATCTTAGTATAAAAGCTCATATTGACAGTTTTGGATATTATCCCAGATTTACTTAAATAAAATACAACTAGAATTTTCTCTCATCTTTTACACCAAAAGCACGGCGTAAAATAATATGGAATCCAGCAATACTGTCTGAAGCACCCTGTTTCCAATGCAAATGTTTTAATGTACCCCTGTTCACAAAAGTAATTCCCTTCAGTGCTTAGATTCTCTTGATCATATGTTAAGAATTAATGCAAGCTATTATAATTGGATTTTAAAGAACTTCTCTGGTATAATGACTGTGTCAAGTAACAGGACAGGCTGAAGAGCTACTGCCTATTGCTTATACAGGTAATGTATGTAATTCTAATAATAATTTATCCTTTCTCTCTCAATTGAAAATATAAAAGAATTTTCCAAAGAACTACCCTTGTTTACCCTTACAGAATATGCCTAATGCCTTAATTTTTTCACCAAACATAAGCGATCACAATACAGATCCTCAATACACTGATGAAACCGAATAACACTTTGTTGTTGGTATAAATTTTCCCAAACCCATCTTCCAATTTGCTTACTGCCCTTCCAATGGTCGTTGAAATGTTTTGGTGCATGCTGATCTGTGTTTCCTAAGTTTCTGCCCTAATCAAAGAGCCCCAATTATAATATTACTCCATCCATTAAACAATGCAATAAAATGTGCACATCAGCAACTAACTACCATTATTAGTTGATGTTATGTCTACCATCTTGCATCTCCTACATCCTCTTTTCTCTTTGAACATTTCCTGAAGAGTATCCTCTTGTAAGCCTTTCCATCTTAGTCAGTTCTCTATCAAAATCATCACCATTTTCCTAAACCTTCAATATGTACTTTATTTTTACTGAATTTCATTAGCGTATAATTCCTCAAGCAGCCAATATTTTCTATTCTCTTCCCTGTCCACATGTCAAATTGTTTACTTTTTAAATGTGTTCATTGTGTAAATACTGATTACTCAGTTCTAAACTGCTTCCTGAGAAAGATTCATACTGGTGACTGAGCTGATATTTGACCAGAGTAATATGTAATGTATTCATACCACTTCACCGACTCCCACATATATTAGAACTATTTAATTGCTCTATTCTGTTCTGAAAATATGTGCAATTTCATTTTATCAAGAGTCGAAGTACCTACCAAAATACATATTTAATTCTCCATTAATATTTAAAAGTGGAAATTACTGCTTATTTCGTGATAAAAATATTTGTGCACAAGAAGATTGGAAACACTCCCAAGTAAACATATAACTTCAAAATTAATCCCATTATCATTACAATGAATGGTATTATTGTATAAAAAAGTATTGTAGATATGGTGTTCCCCAAGCTCATTCTGATTATCCATTACTAAAAAAGAAAGAAAGACTTGTACTCATTCTGACTCGTAGTCATTCTGATTACTAAAGTAAATATACTCTTCATGATTTAAAAAATTTTTACTCAGGATACTAAGGGGAATTAAATAAAGAATTTCAATGTTGGGACTAGTCATAGATTAAAGTAAGTTTTTGAACGATTTTTGAATGATTCTTAGACCATTTAATAGACTTTTTAGACGTTAGTATAATACTTGTTGAAATTTTATGGTATTTATTTTAGAGTTTTTATTATTTTTGAAAATATTTGTAGTATTTTAGCTGAAATTAAATTTTTCATCATGCCAAGTGTCCCTTATTGGAAGGGTGTTTTGTAGTTATAAAGCATTCTTAAACAGAATGCTCTACTGGCGGTCGAAAGGGGCGTCAATATGGTGCGACACAAAGGTTATCGGGGAAATTCAGAATAACTACACCGAGTTTTACCCAAACAATCATATATTATACAACATCAGTCATAATGCACCATTTAGATAGGTATAAGCAAATTATGGATGGCTAGACCCTCGTTAAACCAACGCGAGTGCGGACAGCATTAAAATGGAAGAACATTACCTGGAAGAGGGTAAAGGCAGGGCGGACGCGGTCAGAGCCCTCGTCCATCGGTAAGGAAGGGACTATGGCAGGGTGGACGCGGTCACGACACACATAACCTAGGCAGAGCCCTCGTCCGTCGGAAAGAAAGGGAGTATTGCAGGGTGGGCTCGGTCACGATGAATGGAACCTAGGCGGAGCCCTCGTCCGAAGTTAGTCAGCAATAGGACACCTTGTCGCGACAAACGCAACATAGTCGAAGCATCGTGCCCTACCGGTCACCGCCAGATAACCGACTCCTTTTACGACGACGACGACATGCTTTGCCGTTTTTTAAGCGGCTTTATATTTCAGAGGTCGCCTAGTTTTGCTAGTGCTCATTGTCACAATATTTAGTTCCTATATCTTCCTGGAGCACCACCAGCGTCGTTGTATTTCCCTCTTATTATTTATTTAATTAATTTTTCGTATTGTTTAGGAGTGTAACATTATTTGGTCTTCTATATTTGTCATAGGGGCCTATTTTATTTTGTTTGGTTTATGTCATAGCTCCATTAGTGTTTTCTTTTATATTATCAAAGTATATTTAACACTTCGTCATTAAGAAAGTTTTTCTATGTTTGTTTTTTGGTACACCATCTCGTTTTCCTCCCAGGGGGGGGAGACCAAAAGCCAGCCTCAGTGTCTTCCTTTCTGTACTATTTAATTTATCCATCAGGCATCTACTGACTTGTCCCATCTACCCAGGTGCTGCGTAGGTCAATACTGGTCTTATTACTATCGTGGTACTGTATATTAGTACTTTTATGTCTTGAGGGGTAGCGTTTTGTCTGAGAATCGGTGCCAACTGCGACCTTACAGCGGTCGCCTTATCTCGTATCTGTTTAATATGTATTTTGAAGTTCAGTCTGTCATCCATGTCCACTCCTGAATATTTGATACTTTTACTCCATTCAATAGGTTGTTGTCCAATCCTGATACATTCGCTAGATATTTTAGGTGATCTTGGGTGGGAGAAGAGCATTGCTTTGTTTTTTTTGTGTTTATCTGCAATTTCCATTTTCTGTACCATGATGTTATCTCGTCCAATGCGTCTTGTGGTCTTTCTTTGACTTAATTGATATTTTTCCCTTTTACCAGGATTGCGGCATCGTCAGCGTAGAGGGCAGTTATACTTTGCCAGTCATTTCTATGCATTGGAAAGTCGGCTGTATAAATGTTAAATAGCAGTGGGCCTAATATGGATCCTTGTGGGACACCAGCTTTGGCAGTTGTACTGTCGCTTATTTCTTCTCCCCATTTAACTTTAAATGTCTTTCCGTCTAAGTAAGACTATTTCCAATTTTTCATCCATCTAGGGAAATTCCACGACTGCATCTTTTGAATTAGGCCCCCATGCCAGACCTTATCAAAAGCCTTAGACAGGTCAAGGAAGATTCCATTGTTTTTTTACTTTTTTATTGTAAGCATCACTTATAAAGTCTGTCACTCTATGAATCTGTTGTTCGGTTGAGTATCCCTGGCGGAATCCGAACTGTTCTTGCGGTATGACTTCCTTCAGCTCCGCATATCTCTTGATGTGCGGTGCTACAACCCTTTCGAGGAGCTTACCCAAGCTTGAGAGGAGGGATATTGGTCTCAGATTTTCCTTTTTAAGTGTTTTCCCCCCTTTTTTTGGGATAGATTTGATCAAAGCCTCCTTCCAATTTTTCGGTATCCAAGGGTGATTGACGCTTTAAAATTTTTTACTAAATATTGGCCGGCCGCTTCCGGAAGTCTTTTTATTATTTCATTCGTGATGTTGTCCTATCCCGGAGATTTCTTATTTGGGAGTTTGACTATTTCTTCAACAACTTCTTCTAGTGTGATTATTAGTTGCTCCTCCGGTGACCCATTTCATTTTCGGTTTGTTGTTTAATTTCAGCATTTTCGGCCCCCAGGTCGTTGGTCGTAAAAACCTTTTCATAAAATTTTGCCATATGTTTGGCCTTTTCCAGGTACGTCGTCAGGGTCTCTGTTATTTTTTATACTTGGGTCACTGGGTGGGCATTTCCGCAGTTTATTTGTTAGCTTCCAGACGGAGTGATTGTTTTTATTTAGTTCTGCTAGTTGCTGATTAAATTTAGCAGTCCTTGATTCCTCTATTGAAGTACTGATTTTTTTGTTATGATCTTTAACCCTATTTTTAAGTTCTCGGGTGCCTGGGCGATAGTATGATCTTCTAAGCGCATTTCTTTCTTTGATGAGGATTTTTACCTCGTCGCATAGCTTGAGATAACCATACGGCCGTTTCTTTGCCACCGGTATTCCTTTTTTACGCCTTCCTTAATGGCATTTGTTATTACTTCTACCATCTCATCTATCGTCTCAGTCGTGTCCGGGCTGTGACTCCTTCTTTCTAGGATTCTACGATAGCTTCCCTGAAGAGTTGCCAGTTTGCTAGCCCGTGAGAGGGTCGTTTAGTCCTGTCCAGGTTTGTTAGTGGTTTAGTCCCAATGCTTATTTATACCGGGTAGTGGTCGCTTGTTAGGTTTTTGTGGTTAATGACTTTCGCTGGACTTCTTATATTTTTTAGTATTACGAAATCGATGACGTTCTTGCCATATACCCTCGTCGGTTCGTTTGGGGCTATTATTTTTGCTCTTAGATCGTTTGTCCATATTTTGATAAGTTTCCCGTTTTTTTTCTTTGTCGGGCTGTCCCAGTCATAATTTTTAGCGTTAAAATCGCCACCAATAATTGTTGGTTCGTAAGAGTTTAAGAGGGCGTAAAATTCAGGTTTTACCATTTTTTTTTGGGTGGGAAATAGCAGGAGTATAGTTTTATCTTCCCTTTGTCCATTAAAATTTCCAGCCCTATGCTTTCTAGGTTGTTCAACGTTAAAATCGGCAATTCTGTGGTAGTCAGCTCTTCTCGTACTATGACTGCTACGCCTCCTGCAGCTTTTT